>NC_140606.1:28800235-28905235 GCF_057381915.1 Diplotaxodon limnothrissa | reverse complement strand
TTTAACATCAGTCAGAATTTCACATTTCTGCCGATAACTCTAACCATGATTTTTCACCTTATTTTCTCAGGGTGGTCCTGCCTAAAGTTTATGGACACTTCAAACCATTTTACATCACGAGCTACATACAGCTCACTTTGATCTTATGTGGGTCAGACCTGTCAGTGTAAAGAAGTTTAACTACACATTTAATTGCTGAGATGTTTTAATATAAGACAAAGAAGAGCAATTTCAATAGTATCTGTTAGTTTTTCTACATTATGTAGAAATGCTGCTGTAGTAAATGAATGAAATCTGTCAGCAGGACTGGGCTTAAATTTAAGTTGTAAATGTAATATTTAATTACTTTGGTATAGCATGAACGCCCATGGGGTATTTCGTTATCAGTAAGAAAAGCTGTAAAACTTGTAAAAATATAGTTGAAGGTCCAAACTTTTATGTTCTTTGTGTGTTCTGTTTTATGTCCTTGACATTTTCCTAAGCCATCCAGTGGGCTAGATTGGAGTCTTTGCCCGGCCAGTTCTGGCCCCCGGGCCTTATGTTTGACACCCCTGCTTTAAACAATGTTAAAATGTTTCAGACTGACTGTCTGAAAGTAACAATGAGTCTTCAGTTTCTCTTTCATGACCAGTTTGTCTAATAACATTGATTGAAAGAGTAGCATGATTGTTTCTTTTTCCCTCCCCGCTGTCACCAAGTGATTTGATTGTTGTGATTTAGCGCTATATAAATAAAGTTGAATTAAATTGAATAGGACTTTTTCTTTGTACCAAAGGCTAAAGAAATCATTCAGTAAGATTATTAGTGTGCCAGAAGTGTGAATGAAAAACAAAGCACTCTAGCTTTGTTGGCACATTTCTGTCTCTGCATCATTTCATTTGTTTCATTTGTATATTTTCTGCTCGTTCTGCTGTAAAGTAAAACAAAACAAAGAATCCTTTGCATAAACAGGTGCGATCAGACTTGTTGTTTTTGAAAGCAGTTACTACATTAAAACAAAATGACCAGAAGCTGGCGCACTTGTTTAACAGAGGGACTAATCTTCCATGTTTTCACTTTATTGTGCTTCAGTTCGTCCATTCGCCTCTGAGAAAGACTTTAAAGCTACGAAGGAGACTGTGAGGAAATTCCAAGCGGGTGTTGGCCAGGAGCTGCACAAGAAACTCCTCCAGAGAGCCAAGACAAAGAAGAACTGGGTGTGTGTTTGAGATATAAAAGCCTTGTTTTTGTCTTTAGCGTCTCCTCTTTAGTTACAAGTGTGATGCAGTTGACTGTTTGATGTTTTTGTTTGCTTTGTCCTCCAGCTGGAAGAATGGTGGTTGGACACGGCGTATCTGGAGTTGCGCATCCCCTCTCAGCTCAATGTGAACTTTGGTGGCCCAGCACCCTACCTGGAGCACTGCTGGCCACCTGCTGAGGGAACTTACCTGCAGAGGGCCAGTATTATCACATGGCACACACTGCAGTACTGGAACCTACTTCGCACGTAAGACGAGCACACTCGCATGTATGAAAGCTGTGTTTTAGGATGTGTTGCTCTGTCTTTTTTGCATTTAAATATCTTTCCGTCACTGCTTATTTTAGAGAGAGGCTGGCTCCTCAGAAAGCAGGGAAAACGCCGTTGGACATGGACCAGTTCAGAATGCTCTTCTGCACCTGTAAAGTACCCGGAGGGAAGAAAGACACCATCCGAAACTACTTCAAGACAGGTAGAATAAATTCTGCTCTTATCTTTGCCGCAAACTTACCTGCGGCACTTTGACCCTTTTTCCTCTGCTTGCCTGTCACCCTTGTGTAACATGCATGCTCTGCTGTGTCACAGAGCGTGAAGGTCCGTGCCCCTCCCATTTGGTAGTGATGTGCCGGGGGAGGATATTCACATTTGATGCACTTTGTGATGGAGAAATCCTCACTCCTCCAGAAATTCTCAGGTAAAGATTAAACGCACTTGAGAGTAAAACCCAATTAGAAACCTTGTATCCAGACTAAACAGACTGAAGGCCTTTACACAGTTAGTGCAGCCAAAAAGCGACACAATTCTGAATGTCTCAGATTCATACTTGTTGTGTAGCGTATATACAAACAGAAGTGTTGAGTTTTTAGATGTTTCAGGATGTCAGGGGGGCAATTTTATCTCAGAGCCAGAGCAGCATTTAGCTGTGTGTCTGAGATAAAATAGTATTATTGCACTATGTGTACTTTCAGCTTTGAACTGTGAGCACAGTGTTCTGATTGGTCAGATCTATGTATTCACATGTAAAACATCTGAAAAATCAAGTTTGGTTCAAAATGAAAAGCCATATTAAGAATTAGTGAATCCAAAAAATAATTTTTATGCACAAAATATTTGCTCATATTTTACATATCCAGCATTTGTAAGCCTCAACAGAACCAGTAGCAAAAGAAAGAGGACATAACTCTTTCTTTAGGAAAGAGTTAAAAAATAAAAAATAATAACAATATTATAAACCTTGTTGACCAGTATTCCACTACGTAGCCCAAAGAGCTCTTCTGCCTCAGCTGAGGAGCAGGGAGGCTGTGGTCACATTTGGATAACACATCAGCTTGCTTCTGTCTTTGCATCCCTCCTACAGAGAGGGAACAGAGAGTTGCAAAGATGCATGAAATATTTTAGTAGAAGTATTTATGACACTCTGTATTTATGTAGAAGTAAACAAGTAGAACTATTAAAGAAAAGCACCTCATCATCAGAAAATTTCTACTGTTTTTTATTTATCGTCTTGATGCATTCTCAATCATCCAGGAAAGTAAATCTCCAAAAGTTGATTCTGTTCTTCTGGACGTAGCGTTTTGTGGGAGAAACATTTCGTCACTCATCCAAGTGACTTCTTCAGTCTCAGCTGACTGCAGGTTTCCCCAAATCTTATAAACAGTACATTTGCATAATGACTGAAACCAGCACCACTGAGGAACAATGGGCTGTGAGGTCAGTTCCTTAATCTTAATTATGCAAATTCTCATGACCATTGATCAACAACCACTGATCAAAGACCACTGATCAATGGCCATGAGTACCATTCATAGAGAGTTGGGGAATGGCTGCAATCACAGCATTGTAAGATGGCGAAAGATGTACCATTAGGTCCCCTCCTCGATTCAGAGATGGTCTTTCCCTTTACACGTAAATGGCCTCCTTGACTCCGCGCAAAAAACCAGCGTTCCTCCCTGTCCAGGATGTGTACATCCTCATCCTTGAAAGAGTATCCACTGGCCTGTAGGTGTAAATAGACTGCCGAGTCCTGGCCTGACGAGGTAGCTCTGAGCTACCTAAGATTAAGGAACTGACCTCCCAGCCCATTGTCCCTCAGTGGACTGGTTTCAGTCATTATGCCAATGTACTGTTTATAAGATTGGGGAAACCAGAAGTGACTTGGATGAGTGACAAAATGTTTCTCCCACAAAACACTACGTCCAGATGAACAGAATCAACTTTTGGAGGTTATTTATTTATTTATTTATTTTTACCACTGTAAGAAAAGGCTTTAAGGTGCAGTAAGGGGGGGGAAAAAAGCACACGAAACCTGAAATTATGCTACCAATTTGCCTTCTTCATATGCTACAGATTTACAGCATAGTGTACTTGTACAGTGTGTCCACCAGGGGGCTGTTTCACATGCATAACATATAAAACATGGACAGAACCATTGTGATGTCACCCACTGGGTTTGGAATTTAGCACTGGTTTGGTTTTTCGAGTCAGAGGTTATAGTACGGATGCTAAGGGCTAGTATCGGACTTACCCAAACTGAGGCACAGACTTCTTGGATGATCAGTATCACACAGCGAGCAGTAATATTAGTTAGAGAATCTATTTAAAATGTTCCAAAAAAAGAAAATAATAATTTTTTTCCATTTGATTATATAGCACCAATCCACACCAACGTTTGACTTAAGGTGCTTTTATATTGAAATAAGTCTCAACTATCAGTTGATGCCCTTTGAGGAAGCACTTGGCAACAGTTGTGACCTCCAGCAGAACCAGGCGAGCTGAAAAACGTAGCCCCTTTAGTCACACGCAGCAGACTAGTGCTTGTTTGGATGAACCAATCAGCTTTCTTGATGCGTTGGTCAGCGCAACACGCTGCTGAGATAAGTTAGGGGTGTATACCATTTCCTTTCTGCTTCAGTTTCAAGAAGATCCCCCGTATGCAGGAGGTTCATTTCATTTCATTTAGGCTGAAGTCTGTTTATGTTTAGTGTTGTTTGGCTTTTTTCAGGTTACATAAAACATACAGAAGTCTAAAATATTTATTTTGTCTGTTTTACATATTAAAGTGTTTTATTTTTGTACATCATTATGGGAAGCAGTCCACACTCATCGCCTAATCATCCATTCATTTTCCTCCAGATGTCCTGTATAATTTGGTTAAAGCTGCAGAGTGAAGAGCAAACAAGGCTGATGCAGCATGTGTTTGTTTACCTTTTCAGGCAGCTGAGCTATGTGAAGGAGCGCTGTGACTCAGAGCCTGAGGGAGACGGCGTGGCTGTGCTCACCTCAGAGGAGAGGACTCGCTGGGCGAAGGTAGGGGCGCTCATGTTTGGAGGATTTAAAAAAAAAAAAAAAGTGAATATAGTTTGTGAAGAAGGTATCATGTTACTGTGGCGTATCTCATGATTAGCGCTTTGTTTACTTTCACTGCAGGCCAGAGAGCATCTTATAAGCATCGATCCACACAATAACACCATCCTAGAGACCATCCAGAGCAGCTTGTTCGTCATTTCTCTGGATGAAGTGAAACCCTACTCTACCCCAGAGAACTACTCAAATGTACGGACTGCGCAGATCTAAAATATGACTCGCTATTTAAATCATGAGAAAGAGTTGTGTCTGATTTACTTGTTTATTTATTTTCTTTCCAAATTTTGTACTTTTGAGTTCAGATGACTGCAGAAGCTCTCACCGGCAACCCCACCATCCGCTGGGGTGACAAATCGTACAACTCAGTCGTGTTCTCAGATGGCACGTTCGGATCCAATTGTGATGTGAGTGTGCTTGTTCGTACAAAGCTGCGCTGAGGTTCAAGATGATTGTACTCATTGATTTGCCAGTGAAACATGCAGTCCAACCAAAATCAGCTGTTTTAATACCTTAAAAACTCGACTTGTTTCGCAGCATGCGCCGTATGATGCTATGGTGCTGGTGTCTATGTGCTGGTATTTGGACCAGCAGCTCAAAGCTACAGAGGGCAAATGGAAGGTAAACACTTGACGGTGCACATCGTGTCAAACATTTCCTGACTATTCTTTTCATTTTTCTGACACACATGCATGTCTGGGATTTTCAGGGCTCAGATGCAGTCAGACTGGTGTCCTTCCCCGAGGAGCTGGTGTTCACTATGGATGAAAAAGTCATTGGCGATATCAGTCATGCCAAAAAGCAATACATCGAGTCGGTGAGCTATCGTTAATCCCAAATGAAACCTCAGAAAACCCCTGATGACACTGAATAGGCTGTCTTGAAATAGGCAAAATAGGCACGTTTCCATGAACTTGCTGGAAAACACATAATTCTGTCAAGGAAAGACGTGAAAACACATTTACAGAAACCTCGTAGAATAGAATAGCATAGAAAAGCCACTTTAAGGTCATTCAGAAGTTATATCAGAGCAAAAATTCAGTGCTTTTACTCGTCATCAGACTGCACAACATGAGTCTAACATAAAATAAATAAATATAAATCTAAAGATATGAAATATAAAAAAAGGATCTAGAATGTAGTCATGTAAGAATATAATAAAATGTTTTATCTTTATATATGGATAAAATATTATTAGGTACTAGTGTACTATGAAGGAAGTTCAACACCTAAAACCCCACACGGAGATGACGGTTATAACAACAGTCATCAGTAACTTTCTCTTTTAAGCTAGGCTTTCCGCTCTGAGCGCGCTCACATAAAAAAAGGGGCTTTTCACACGTCATGTGACTCCTCTTTCAACCCACACAAAATGATCCCTTTGAGAACCGCCCGCTTCGATCAGATACATTATCAGAGGATGGTAATAAAAGGGTAAAAAAATACAGTAAGATGCAACACTTGCAGATTAATGCTGGTGAAAATCCTCAATGAAAAAATGTTTCAGTTTGTTTTAATGCTCCTGGTGCTGCTGTTTATTTGTGACATGACAGCTACAGATTACAGATATGAAACTTGATTAGAGACGTGGAAATCACTTCAGTTTGGTGTAGATCAAAGTGAAATGAATTTTATTGATTGAACAGCTTTTCATGTTGTGTGTCCTCTGTTCTTAGCCGCAGATTAGAGTCAAGTGTGATAACCTTTATACATTTCAGTGATTGTCTTAAAGTCAGGTTTCAGCGACAGTGTGATGCACAGTTTGAACTGCTGTGTCTTTAAAGCGGGGTGTAATTCTTGATGTTATTATGGTACAGTTTAACAAGCTGCACATATAAAAACCTGAGAAAACACACGCACACAGGACACTCCTCTGAACAGCCTAATAGTACGAGAGTGGATGTTGTTGAGCTGTTCCTGCTGTGGTGAAACTAAAATCCTCCATAGATTAACTGCAAACACTGAATCTGTGATGCAAGGTTAGGATTGAAATTTGAAAAAAGTCACATTTGAAATGGTGTGCAGCCTTTTTTTCACTGATTTTATTTTCCTGCAGAAGAAAATCTGATTGAGTTAAACTCCATGTGGCTGAACAACGAAAACATATTAGAAGCACAGCAGCGGAAACATAAGATGGGAAATTGATTATTTGCAGGCGTCATCAGTCATGCTGACGTTTGCTGTGTGGTCCAGAGCATTTAACCATTCGTTCTCTCTCGGTTTTCCAGGCACAAGACCTCCAGGTTGTGTGCTATGCTTTCACAGCATTTGGTAAATCTACCATCAAACAGAAGAAGCTCCATCCAGACACTTTTGTTCAGCTGGCGATGCAGCTGGCCTACTACAGACTGCACAAGAAGTAAGCTGTGGTTAAGCACACACTTTTATTATCATTATTGTCAGTGACATTCGTGGCCCTGAAGGTGTCCTCTTTCCTCTTACAGGCCAGGAAGTTGTTATGAGACGGCAATGACGCGCAAATTTTATCACGGCAGGACTGAGACGATGCGCCCCTGCACCCAGGAGGCTGTGAATTGGTGTAAAACCATGATGGACCCCACATGCAATGTGAGTGTGTGACAGTATTTGGGAAAATCACAGAAGAGCAGGAGAGAAGAAGCAATCTCATATTCGACTTAAATGTTTTCCTCTCAGGATGGTGTCAGGAGGAAGGCCATGCTGCAAGCCTTCAGTAGACACAACAACCTGATGGCTGAAGCACAGGAAGGACAAGGTTAGTTCACTTTGTGATTCCTGCTTCGTGCTTTTTCCTGACTACACTTGGCCCTGGCTGTCCCGTTTTTAGTCTCAGATATGAGGTGCAGCTACAAGCAGTGTGCAGAATAGAGATGTAGGGCCAAAGTATCATCAATAAAACAATGACTTTGATCACTGGTAGTTTTGTTTCTGATATTAAACTTGTTGGCTTAATTTTTGTTCGCCTGATTGAGCAAAACGGAGCTGCTACACCCCCCACTGGACTCTTCTGAGCCAGTAAAAATCTGCTTTAGTTCAACATCTACATTCATCTGTTGTACAAAATCGTTTAGCCCGTCAGCTTCCCTATGTAGGACTTTTTTTTTTTTTTTTTATTGTCACATCACATGTGCAGGTACATTGGTACAGCACATGTGAGTGAAATTCTTGCTTGCGAGCTTCACAAGCAACAGAGTTGTGCAAAATACAATAATGTAAACAAGCAAAATACAAGAATGGCTACATCTGAAACTAATAAATATATGTACAATATATAATAGTATATGCATTTCTGGATGTGTATACTAAATATTTTTCTACGTGTGTGTGTGTGTGTGTGTGTGTGTGTGTGTGTGTGTGTGTACACATATTTTACAAATTAAATAGAGTAAACAATAAATAAAATATATAAAATAAAATATACAGAGTGAGACATGTGCAAAACAGTGGCGTTACTGTACAGTATGGAGTGCATAATGTTAAAGTTCCAGTAGTGAAGCTGAGGTGTCTATGAAGTGTTCAGCAGTCTGATGGCCTGATGGAAAAAGCTGTCTCTCAGTCTGCTGGTACGGGACCGGATGCTGCAGAACCTCCTTCCTGATGGAAGTAGTCTGAACAGTTTATGGCTGGGGTGACTGGAGTCCTTGATGATCCTCCCTGCTTTCCTCAGGCACCGCTTCCTGTAGATGTCTTGGAGGGAGGGAAGCTCACCTCCAATTATCCGTTCAGAGCACGGATAATTGCGGGCTGAACCAAGGCTTCTGACATCACAAAGAACCATATTTGTAGTCTCTTTGAGTTTTTATGCCCTACTTCATGCGGTCGTGTGATATTGTTGCCAGGTTTTGACAGGCATCTTCTGGGGCTGTATCTTATTGCCAAGGAGGAGGGACGTCCAACCCCAGAATTATTTATGGATCCCCTTTACACAAAGAGGTACGCCACCCAGAGCTGATTTATCGCATGAAAGCAGTAAATTAAATTTCTGCTCTACTAGTTTATAATGTATGATCTATTGGAAATAATTTAATTAAATATTAAATCCTAGAATGTTACAGTGCAGTATCCAGAAATCTGCTTCTCCAGAGTAGCTGCTGCAGAGCAAAGGCAGTGCATTAGGTTTCTGTCTGTGACTGTTGTTTGTGTCTGCAGTGGCGGTGGGGGTAACTTCGTGCTGTCATCCAGTCTGGTGGGCTACACTACAGTTCTCGGGGCTGTGGCTCCCATGGTGCACCATGGCTACGGCTTCTTTTACCGCATCAGGGATGACAGGTGAGCACATGAAACGGGCTTTCACTGACCTGAAAACCTGTGTGTGGGTTTTTGGTGAACCTGTGCTGCATATGTGAGATTTGCCAGTTCTGTAGAATTTATTAAAAGCAAGCTAAGGATGTATACACTTACTGGACACTTTATTAGGTACACCTTGCAAATACTGTGTTGCACCCAGGTTTACCTGCACAACTGTCTTAATTCTTCATGACAGACTCAACAAGGTTCTGGAAACATTCCTCTGAGATTTTCAGTAGCTGTATTCAGATCTCCGCTCCTCTTTTTTCTAGGATTGTGATCTCCATGTCAGCGTGGAAATCCTGCCATGAGACTGATGCTCCATCACTGTTCAGTAGCTTCAGTAGCTGCCTGCATGAGATGCTCCACTTAGCCACCACTTCTCAGCTATAAACCTACTTAAGCGGGGAAACGGGATAATTTAATGACTCCTGTTTCAACCCACACAAAATGATCCCTTTGAGAACCGCCCGCTTCAATAGATGCATTATCAAAGGATGGTAATAAAAGGGTAAAAAAAAAAAAAAAAAATACAGTAAGATGCAACACTTGCAGATTAATGCTGGTGAAAATCCTTAATCAAAAATGTCTAAGTTTTCAGTTTGTTTTAATGTCCATGTTGTACCACAGAGAGCCTGTTTTAAATATCAATGCACTTGTAGTTGTACTAAATGGTGACAGCTAGATCAGCACGAATCAATGCAAAGGTGCAGAATCTGTACCTCGTATTTTTTTAATGTAAACGTAAATTACTCAAGATTTTATGTAGTTATTAACATAGCGTAAACTGTACTTTTTTCTTTCTTCCTGATTCAACGCTCGTTTTTTTTTTTTTGACTGTATAGTTTGAAATCCTGACAGTATTATTCGACATTTTAAGATAAAATGTTAACCGCTAAGTGGCTAACGACTCGCCTTAGTTTTCACTGTGAAAAAGCTATTTTCCAGTAACCGTAGAAAAGAGCTGTTAGGCTTGAACTGAATCGTAACACTGTAGGGAAGCTCGTTTCTAAAGCTTTTGCAGAGTTAATTCAACATTTCTACTTCACTAAAAGAACCTGAAATTTGTACTAATGGATGGCAGAAACAAGCTTCTGACTATTTGGACAAATATTTGATTGTCTTGTCAAAACAGTGCCTACAGATAAAGGAAATGCACTTGAATACCACAAGAGGACGTGAATGTACCCCATCGCATGAAGTGCACACACTGAGCTAATTTAAACTCATTAAAAGAGAGAAGTAGGCACGACTCGTGTAAGTTTGTTAAAGCCAAGGTTTGACTTCCAGTTTCTCCAGGTACCAATACCATCTACACACTATGCAACTTTGTTTTTAATTTCATGTCCAAATGTTGGTGATGGTGTTTACTTTGGGTTTCAAAGAGTGGCTGACGTAAAAATCTGTTGAAACACTTTCTACATTTGGAGCCTCACACCAACGTGATTATTGCTTTGATAAGGTGAAATTTCACTGTGATTGTACCACTTTGAGGGAAGCTGTAGTCAATTTTTTTAGTCAAATTTTCTGAGAATAAAGTTCGAAGATGTCCACACTTGCTTTCTTAACCTTTATTTGAATATAAAACATTAACAGTTACAAAGCAGCAATTCCTCTAAAAAAAATAGAAACAAAATTACATTTTAAGTGAATTCCACAGAAACTTCGCAAATGAAAATTAACATTTGCGCAGCATTTCCCAGGCTTTAACTGCTCAGGTACTTTGGTCCTCCAACTCAATCCAAGATGCTGAACTGAGTCATAACAGTATAAATATTAAAGATTTTACCCAAAACTATTCCAGACAGTGATGATCCCATCGTCAGAGGCATAAAACCAGTGCATAGACAAACGAACAAAGAGGACTGGTCATTGAATTTACTTTAGCCTGTTTAAAAAAAAGAATGCAGCCATTTTTAATTCCAGTGTTCTCCTTACAAGTAAAAATATCTATCTCAAAGGTCACTTTTTCTACTTGCACAAAAAGGCTCTTTAGAAGCCAAATCTGCCACTTAGCTAAGCAGGAAAAGTACACATTAATCAACTTGTATCCACCAACAGTGAGTAAGCCAAAAAAGAAAAATAATATCAGTTTTACCGTTTACATCTGCACCCCACAAATGTCAAAAATCTCTTGTGGGAAGGACAGCCACAAGTGACAGCCAATCAGAATTCAGACTTTATACATTTAGGTTTAAGCCACAGGAGCCACTGTCTGAATCTGCATGGGAGGAGTGATGATCTAAGGCACCAGTGTTTAATCCAGAACTCAAGATTATGGACTATGGGTTATTTGTCACTGTGTCCCATCTGTCTGTTGACAAGCATGTGGTAGACCCCCTTCTTTGCCAGCAGCTGCTGATGTGTCCCCTGCTCCACCACGACTCCTCCCTGGAATACAGCAATGCGGTCTGCGTTCTGGATGGTGGACAGACGGTGGGCCACGACGATGCACGTCCTGCCCTTGCTGGCCTGGTCCAGAGCTTCCTGCACCACCTACAGAGAGAGCATGGTCTTATAAGAGCTCCTACTATGAATGTTTTCAGCACTAAAGATGGTTTCAGTTTAAACCAGAGCTGTCATCTTTATCAACATGGCTACTTTCCTGTATTCCTCCCATCCTCAAGTTTAATGTGAACTCTCTCAGCCCAACATTTCCCATTTTCTTGTGTGTGGATTTTAGCTGCAGCAGTCGTTTGTATGAGCTGGTGACTTTACTCACCATTTACTTAATCTCCCTGACAAGCATTACAGGTGAAAATGGAAAGATGTGCTCACCTTCTCGCTCTCAGTGTCCAGCGCAGAAGTGGCCTCATCCAGCAGCAGCAGTTTGGGGTTGCGGAGGATGGCTCGGGCTATGGCTATTCGCTGCTTCTGACCACCTGACAGCTGTGTCCCCTTATCACCTGCCTGCGTGTCATATTTCTGCTCATGGAAAAAACAAACACAAACAAAACAATGAGAGGGCATAGTTGTGTTACTATAGATGGTCAAAACTATACAAAGTATGGATCCAAGCACTCCTCACAGCTGACAAATTTCTTAAAAAGTATACTTTGAGGTTTAATAATAATAATAATAATAATAATAGCTACATTTATTGCCAAGTTAATAAAATGCTGGCAGGAAATCATTTTCACATGTACAATAACACATTCATCTTCAGCTGGCCTCCTGCATGATTACCATTCACATTTGTTGACTCATAAGGCTTAATGATACAAGCCCTCCAGTAATCAGTACAGATTCCTCTGGTGTCTTGAATGGGAGAGGAGGTAAACCACTTCACTGGGATTGTCAGGTGGTCACTGTCCTCAGTGTTACATTGATTTTATGCCCATGACACGTAATGTGCCCCCTTCTGCTATCACCCCTTAATGTCCCAGCCTAGCTGTACTCCTGTCCACAACCAGCTGCTGCTTCGTTCAGCACTCTCAGAGTGACTTGACTGCTCGTTGAAAGGCCTGCCCTCACACCCCCACTCTCTGTAGGAGCTTAGTTGTAGATTTAGCAATAAAGCCTTTACACCCGACCTCCACAGGATCCACCTTACTACACCAATTGTGTTCTGTCTGAGCTGCCATTTCCATCCCAGTTATGCTTTTCAACCTGCAGGTGGAAAAATAAAGCACCACCAAGTTTGTTTATCACAGCAGTAAAAACACTGATCAAAGGTTTTTCAACAAAGGTTTTTCACAAAGGCCTCTTTAGGAGACTTGCATTGTTGCTGTAATTACCTTTGTACACCATTTCACAATTTTTAATTTTAGCTGACTTATGGTCCCCTTTACAGCATCTCCATCTGACCTATGAAGCCTTATCTTTACATCATCTTAAAGAAACCTGGGGGCAATCCCACCAACCTTTCATCTACAGCTTTATCATGACAAAATATTTCAGGTCCATGAGAGTGGAATAAATGTTACTAAACCCAACCTCGTCCATCTTGGGGTTAATGTAGTTGAGCAGAAACAGAAAGGCACGAGACCTTTACAAAAGGATGGAGCTCTATTCAATGCCAAATAACAACAGTTGCCTCAAAGCACTTTATATTGTAAGGTAAAGACCCTACAATAATACAATACAGGGCAGAAAGAATTACTCAAAGATGACTCGATAGTGACAGCAACCACAACAGTTTGTATAGTGCTTTTTGATTAGTGCTTTATACTTTTAAACTAATGTTTGAAGATTTTAAATTAGTGGCAAGATCCCAGATCTCTCAAAAACCACAGACCAGCATCTAGTCTACAGTTCATCAGCAAAATGCTTTGAAACCACCACATTACTATCAGGTTTCAGTCTGCCTCCTGATCAGAGCACTTTAAAGTCTCAGCACTGACCAGTTAACTGCTTGTCAAATACAAGCAGCAAATTCAACATTTTAAAGGACGTAAAAAGCAAAAGAAATGCCATCTGAGCGATCTGGACGACGAGTCTTAAACACTGTATCGAAGACATTTCGGAAGTTTCAAAGTTAAATTGATCTTCGTTTGTTTCTAATGTGAAACCATCACATCAAAAACCAGCAGTACTGAGAGAGCATAAAACAACAAAAAACAAACTTGAAGTGTATAGTTAGCTCCAGGCAATAAATCAATGATTTCTTGTAGTCATCTATTATCTTATCGGCAGCAGTGTTGCCTCTTACGGTTACATTTTTTTTAATCTTCTTTAGATGTTTATCATCATTTTATCATCATGCGATGTGATAAAAATCTATGGAGTAGGTGACACTCATAGGGATCATTTTATAGCAGCCATCAAGTGTTGGTGTGCACAGCCTGAATCAGAAACAGCATAAAGTTGAGACTCATTCTAAGGCTTTAGGTTTTGAGGGCAACACAAAGACATCCTGGCTGCACTAAACTTCCCTCACAGTAAAACCCTGTGGTAGCTGGGCAGAGGCAGCTCTGTGACGCATTAAAAACAAAGCTGACATCAGAGTCCATCTTTGTTTAGATTCAGTGTTTCAGCCTCCTTTCTTGCTGTAACCCCGAGTCTGCTTTTTTTGACCACCTCTTTATCCACCCAGTCTGTTTTACTGACACTGGATTTGACCCTTATCTTTACATGGAATCTTCTATAAAATAGTAGAATGACATTACCAGTGGCAAACCCTCTATGAAGTTGTGAATGTTGGCTGCTTTGGCCGCTGCCTCTATCTCGTCCATGCTGACTTTGCGGCTGTTGTCTCCATAGGCAATGTTTTCAGCCAAAGAGCAGTCGAACAGCACGGGCTCCTGGGAGACTATGCCTATCTGGGACCTCAACCAGTGAATGTTCAAGTTTTTGGCATCAGATTTGTCCAACACCTGAAGGAGAAAGAGTAGCACAAATAGGCTTGCATGCTTTGGCACCTGGACGATCATTCATTTGATTGTGCAACATCGTTTTAATCACCAAGCCCTGAAGGAAATGTCTGATTTGTTAATGGCTAAAAGCTTGTTTAGCTGAAGAACTTGTCACTTCTTATTTAAAAGTTAACATTGGTTTTACATTAATTCTGAATCAATGCAGAAATTCAGTTAATGAGTTATTTTGCCAGAGACTTTTTTTTTGTTTTTTTAAAGTGACAAACACAAACGTACTAGAAAACCTGCAATGTGCACATGATGTTCAAAAACACCAACAGGACACGAGACAACAGGCACACTATTCATTTCCCTCCCAACCAGATAAATGTTTATGCAGTAATCCAGATAAGAGCTCCTGTTACATGGACTTCATATCAGCACTGGAAAGCACTGGCCAGCTAATCATTACCCAACTGTCAGTAGGTGATGAGGCATCACCTACTGCAGAGAGAGTTGAGGGGACTGATAAGGAATGGGAAGGACAGCTACAGGCAGAAGATGGAGAACCAGCTTCAGCAAAACAACGTTGGTGAAGTCTGGAGAGGCCTCAGAACCATCTCAGGCCACAAACAGCAGAACTCTCTGCCTGGGAGGGATGTGAGGTGGGCAAATGAACTGAATCATTTCTTCAACAGATTTGATTCAGCCATGAGGCAGTCTGCAACATCGGCTGCAGACTCACCCACCCCCACTGCTGCTGTTCCACCTCAGACACTTCACACCTCCTCTATTCACCCTGCTCACTCCTCCCCACCCCCAACAACAGCATCCAATACACACTCAACACAAGGCTCCAGCCTGTCTCTCTCTCAACCACCCAGGTTAGGAGGGAACTGAGGAGGATTAATGGCAAGAAGGCAGCGGGCCCAGATGGCATCAGCTCGAGGGTCATCAGGTCCTGCGCGGACCAACTGTGTGGGGTGATGGAGCACCTCTTCAACCTGAGCCTGAGGTTGGGAAGAGTCCCACAGCTCTGGAAAACCTCCTGTGTTGTACCAGTGCCAAAGACTTCACGCCCCAAGGACCTCAACAGCTACAGGCCGGTGGCTCTGACATCCCACCTGATGAAGACCCTGGAGCGGTTGGTCCTGGCTCAGCTTCGGCGCCTAACAAGCTCATCACTGGACCCACTTCAGTTTGCCTACCAGCCTGGCATTGGAGCGGATGATGCCGTCATTCACCTCCTACATCGTTCCCTCGCTCACCTGGAGACCGCTGGAAGCACTGTGAGAATCATGTTCTTTGATTTCTCCAGTGCCTTCAACACTATTCTTCCCTCGGTTCTGAAGGACAAGCTGGTGAACTCTGGAGTGGACCATCACCTCACTACCTGGATCCTGGACTACCTCACCGACCGACCACAGTATGTGAGGACTCAGGGCTGTGTGTCGGACAGGGTCGTCTGCAGTACGGGGGCCCCACAGGGAACGGTTCTGGCTCCGTTCCTCTTCACCATCTACACTGCAGACTTCTCCCACAATTCCACCCAGTGCTTCCTGCAGAAGTTCTCTGATGACTCTGTACTCCTTGTCGTCCCCATCAGTGATGAGGCCGACTATTGCAGAGGACTGACTCAAGACTTTGTGGACTGGTGCCAGCTGAACTACCTCCAGATCAACGCCAGTAAAACCAAGGAGCTGGTGGTAGACTTCCGCAGGCACAAGCATTCTCCACTGCAACCACTGAACATCCAGGGTATGGACATTGAGGCTGTGGACAGCTACAGGTACCTTGGTGTTCATCTGAACAACAGACTGGACTGGACTCATAACTCAGATGCCCTCTACAAGAAAGGGCAGAGCAGGTTGTACCTGCTGCGGAGACTCAGGTCGTTTGGGGTGGAGGGCCCACTCCTGAAGACCTTCTATGACTCTGTGGTGGCTTCTGCTATCTTTTATGGTGTGGTCTGCTGGGGCGGCAGCATCTCTGCTGGGGACAGGAAGAGACTGAACAGGGTGATCCGAAGGGCCAGCTCTGTTCTAGGATGCCCTCTGGACCCAGTGGAGGTGGTGAGTGACAGGAGAATGGCGGCTAAGCTGTCATCCCTGTTGGACAACGTCTCCCACCCCATGCAGCAGACTGTGACAGCACTGAGCAGCTCCTTCAGTGGGAGACTGCGGCACCCACGGTGTGGGACGGAGAGATTTCGCAGGTCTTTCCTCCCCACTGCTGTCAGACTCCACAACAAAGACTTTAACTGAACAAACACACACATCCACACATGTGCAATAACACTAAGTGCAATAATCCTTTCTGGCATCGTTGTATTTTTACTCAGTTGTATATAGCATTCGTATTCTATTTTTATCTTATTGTATATTTTTATTCTATTTTATTCTACTGTATATAGTATATTATTTTATTCTATTCTGTACAGTTGTGTACTGTATTTATTCTTATTGTATTCTAATTTTTGCGTCATAACTTTTGCACTGTCCACTTCCTGCTGTGACAAAACAAATTTCCCACGTGTGGGACTAATAAAGGTTATCTTATCTTATCTTATCAGTGTGAGGTAGTGCACAGAGCGTGGGCGTGCAGTTGTTTTCTCACCACTTTCCCATCCAGCGGGTCATAGAACCTCTCCAGCAGCTGGACGGTGGTGCTCTTCCCACAGCCGCTGCTTCCCACCAAGGCCAGAGTTTCTCCCTTCTTTACACTCAGATTCAGCCCTTGCAGGATGGGTACATCAGGACGTGAAGGATAATTAAACTTGACCCTCTCAAAGGTCACATTACCATCAAACTGGTCCTGGAAGAAAAGAAAGAGTTAGATATGTGGTAAAATATCACTTTTCTAAAGCCGTGTTTGCGTCATGTACCGGACAGTCTCCGTCCTTTGACAGATTATCAATGGCAGGCTCCTTGTTTAACAGCATCATGATGTGGGCAGCAGACAGTTTGGCCTTCGCGTAGTTTGGAGCGAAGGAGTTGACTTGACCGACAGCCATGGCACCAAACAGAACGGCTGAAATCACACTGGGAGAGGAAAGTTAAACACATTAGCTTCGCTGTCAGTGGGGTGTGAAACAGGATTACATAAGGCTAAGCTAACACGAACCTACGACATCTGTGTGCCCAGCATGTTTGTAATTACTGATAATCTTAAAGATGAGTTTGCGCTGTTCGGTCCCGCCGATAATGATGAACCGACTGACGAGTTTATGCCTACAACAGCTGTAGTCAGAAGTTTGCATTTACTCATCGTGGGCATGAATTTAATGGTAATTTTGTGGCCTTTAATGTTGCGTCACCACTTCGCCAAGAACTGGAAGAAGACCCAAACCATTAGCCTGAGATGAGAGGGAGCTGGTTAAAGTGTTCAAGAACAACCCAGGAACCACGAAGTCCGAAGCCTGCCATGAACTGGAAACTGCTGGAACACCAGTATCACTGTCCAGTTAGATGTGTTTTACATCACTATTGACTGAGAGGGTGCCAAAGCCTGTGCTCAAAAGTCAATCCTTTGAGCTCGACTGAAAATGGCAGACGCCCATGTGGACAAGCAAATGTCTCCTGGAGAAAAGTTTTCTAGTCAGACGAGAAGATTTGTCGTGGTGGGTAAACGGCTCAAAACGTTGGAAGCGTAAAGTTGAGGCTTTCAAACCCAAAAACAATGTATTAGCACCGAACCAGTGTGGTGGTGGTACCATCATGCTCCAGGGCTGTTCTGGCAGTGACAGCATTGATATTGCATAAATTGGCTGGAATAATGAATAAGAAGCAGAACCACCTCCACCTTCTTCAACTCCACCTCAAATCAACAACTATATGATTGACCAGGACAATAATGCCAAACACAGATTAAAACTGGTTTAGAATGGATAAAACAGGCTAACATTAAATTAATGACAAGACTGTCCCAAAGCACAAACCTCAGTCCTATTGAAAACTTGTGGATTATTTTTGCTTTCCTGGCACAGACCTGAATTTAGGCAAACTAAAATGGGCTCTACCAATCCTGCCAAGGAGTGATTAAATGATGCCAGAGGCTCGTTTCTAAGGCACATTTAACCAAACATTAGTGGGGTTGTTTGTATATATTGGAGCCTGTGTGGATCCAAAATTCACTTTACTACAGTAATGCTGTACAATCATTCCATCCTGGAGAGTGGGAAAAAGCTCAGAGACATTAAATCAGCCTCAGTTGGGTGTACAGTGTTCATTAAGAGGTAAAGAGTTAATATTTTCTTCTTTTATGGACGCTGAGGCTTCGGTTTGCCATGAAATTTGGACTTCCCAGTTTATGCAACACAATATAAATGAAAGCAGTGGCTCCTCCCAGCAAAAGAGGGTCTGATGTATTACCACAAGTATCTGTCACAGTGTACATTTGAAAGCCACCCACGCTGAGGCTCTTCAACTGCTTCTGACTAAGATAATGATTAACAGCCACATGAAAAGGTTCTGTCCATCAGAAATGCTTTGTTTGGATGTTACCCGCCACGCAAACTGTCAGGCTGCCTGTTAATCTCCTCATGAAGATACAAGCCAATGTCTCAGTTCACTCACAGGAAGACCCCTTCGACACTCATCCTTCCAGCTATAATGAGCCAAGCACCAAAACGGAAACAGGCCGCATAAGCGAAATAGATCATCGCCTGGGAAAAGGAGAAGGTGAGGCCGTAGATGTGTGCCATTTTCTTTGAGTTTCTGTAAAAACATGAGAAAGGTGGCATCAGAACTTAAAGAGCGTATAATTGAGCAATCAGGTCCCTGTGGTACAAATTATCGTACTTGTAGGGCACATCGAGGTTCTCCTGATACAAAGCTTCAAACTTTTCCTCTCTTGTGAGGCAGACCACGGTGCGGATGTTCTCGATGGCCTCTGTGGCAATCTGAAGAGACGCAATGCAAATATCTCATGAGTTCAGAGTTTCAACAGACTGAGCCGTGAGGAATTTTTACTTTCACTCTGGCACATCTCGCACCCAATCCTCACCTTTCCAGCCTTCTCCAGCTCCTTCTTGTCTTCAGCAGCGTGTCCGGCGAGCATCTTCATCTCAATGGCTCCAGCCACTGCAATGATGGGCACCAGAGACAGGAGCAGCAGAGTCAGCTCCCAGCCGTACACAAAACCCAAGATCAAACCGGTGCCCATGTTGGCTAAGTTCTGAGCGAGCGTGGCCATACGCACGCCTGCGGCCTAAATGGATGATTTGACACTTTAGTGTGAGCCTTTGGTAACCTTTGGCCAGCTGTTGTTGAAGCTTACCCCCTGCACTTGGGCTGCATCTGTGGCCAGTCTCGTAGTGAGCGCACCAACACTGTTTTTTGGTTGGTCAAACCAGCCCAGATCCTGCAAAGGAGATTTGAAAGAAGCACTGAAGGACCTGACCAGCTTTTATTATGGCTGCCATGTAGATAATTGGTTCACTTTAGCCACCAAGAAAAATGTATTTTTCAACAACATCCTCCCTGCTCTCTCATTTGACTTTGTCACTTACATACCTGCCTCATCATGGACTTAAAGGCCCTCAGTCTCAGTGTCAAGGTGAGGACCTCTCCAGATTTACCAAAACAGAAACCCTGTTTAAAAAAAATAAAATTAAAAAATAAATAAATAAATAAATAAAAAACCCACACAACCAACCCCCCCAAAATTAGCACACGTGTCACATCATCCGCATGTGTTGTCACATCAGCATTCTTTCAACTTGTGTGCACTCTCCTAAAGTTTGACAGGGACCTGTGTGACCATTTCCCTTTCATTTTTAACCTTTTTATTTACATTACTTACTAGCAGGATATAACAGAGTTTACCAAGGTTTACCACAAACCCTCTTCCATCAACCGCGTGCGTTTGCATACCTGTAGAAACATGGTGACAAAGGAAACTGCTCCAATAGCAGCAAACATGAGGGAAAAGAAAACTGATCTTTGTCTGACAATGTCTTGGTCCGGTTCTGCAAACACCTGAGGGGAGATAAAAAGATGAAGCTTTCTACAGCTGCTGAAAACACCTCCATTCAGCATGAACATGTTATCAAGAGTAACCTACATTGATGATCTTTGAAAAGACGACGGCAAACGCAGGCTGCATTGCACCATTGATAATGGCACAAAGGGTCCCCAGCAGAATGTATGGCAGCTCTGAAGTGTTCAGAGCCATCACTTTGAGGAACGACACAGGGGGAACGTCTTCATCCTGCAGACAGGAGGAAAGATTAAAAAGGCTTCTAATGCAAGTGATGAATGAATGGTGTGTATAAGTAAATTCTCAGCATGAAAACGATCCCAAACACATTGCTAATGCAGTAAAAGTATAGTTGATAGAAACATACAATAGATCATAATCAGTCTAGGAGCCCAAACCAACATTATCGAATCAATGTGGGATCATCTTGACAGAACAAAAGGCAGCAAACATCCAAAGAAGAGTTTTGAATGTCCTTCAAGAAGCCTGGAGAACATTTCCTGAAGACTACTTAAAGAAACTGCCTAAGAGAATAAATTGCAGCCCCATGTCTTAAAATAAATAGTACTGTATAATTCAATTATTAGTTTCCAGAAAAAGTAAGAGGTGTGAACACTCATCCAAGTGAAAATAACAATAATAATTTTTTTATTTTTTTTAAAAAACATCTTAGACTAAGAATCATATTTTCTTCACATTCCTTTATTGATAGAAGGATTTAGGTGTTTGCTCACCTCCAAGTTATCACTAGTCAACTTTTTCTTTTCCTCTTTGTCCCCTTCTGAAGTTTTAAAGGATGCACCTTTTGTGCTCTTCCTCTTGAAGAGAGAAGACTCCGACAACGACCTGACTCCTGGGCTTCTCTCATCTGCAGACGGCTCATGCTCCTCCTCCGCATTTTTCTGAAACGTCTTCAAGAGGAAAACCACAAATGCAAAACAAACAAATAAAGACTGGGTGCTGTGGAAGTTCCCATCTGCTAAAACTGCCTGTGTGCAAATATTACCTGCATGGAGACCAGTGTTTGGTAGACTCCCTTTCCTTCCATCAGCTCGCTGTGAGTTCCCACCTCTACAACCTTGCCATCTTTGAAGCCGGCAATAACATCAGCGTTTCTGATTGTTGAAAGGCGGTGAGCCACGATTAGTGTGGTTCGACCCAACCGGACCTGCACACGGGCGAGTTTGTGTGTTACACTGAGTTAAATGTTACTAGCATGCGGCTCTGATGTGAGGTACACAAGCATTTAACATAAACTGTTAAATTATTGCAGGAGGGTAGGTTTATGTGCACTGTGGCTCAAATCCACCATCCATGCAGGAGACATTTATACAAGACTATGAATCAAGTCAGATCGGACGGATTGCTCCTCTGGACATGAGTTAACATTTCTGCTCTGTCTCTATTTATTTTTATTTTTTTACAGTAGCCTTGAAACAAGAATTAAGTAACCGTTGAGCCGTACCTTATCAAGCGCCGCCTGCACGATGGTCTCACTCTCAGCATCGAGCGCAGATGTGGCTTCATCCAACAGGAGGATTTTGGGGTTGCGGACTAAAGCTCGGGCGATGGCGATCCTCTGCTTTTGTCCTCCGCTCATCTGAGTCCCCCGATCTCCCACCAGAGTCCCAAACTTCTGCTCAACACAGAGAGTCCAATGATTAGCAAGTGGAGATCAATCATTTACAGGGACAGAGGAATTGTAAGTGTTGCCCTACATCGGGTAGCTTCATAATGAAGTCATAAGCGTTTGCTTCCTTGGCAGCTTGTTCAATCTCCTCCTGCGTCACGTCGGTTCGGCCATATCGGATGTTCTCTGTGATGGTGGTGGCGAAGAGGATGGGCTCCTGGCTCACCACCCCGATCATCTCCCTCAGGTGTCGGACGTTAAGAGAACGAAGATCGTGACCGTCAACAAACACCTACATGGACACACGACACTCAGTTTACACCGTTGTGTAGATTCGCTGTTTCCATTTACTGGTTTATGCAGAGCCCTTTATACACAGAAGCCATTTAACAAAAAAATAAATAAAAAAATTCCACACAAATCAGTTTACTGTATTTAAGTAAACAGACTCAATTTTCATAAGGAGTGTCCAAAATAAACAAAGTTCTTTAAAAGAAATCCACTTTACATCTACTTTCAGCTTTAAGTTGTTAAAATTAAAAAAGACAAAAATAAATATAAAAAGGTCTGATTTCTGAACGGTTAAGTCTACACAGGACTGATCTGATTTGTACATCTTGTACTTCAAAGTACTTGAGGTCCCACTTACGTTTCCTTCCTGAGGATCGTAGAACCGCTGCAGCAGCTGGATTGTGGTACTTTTACCACAGCCACTGCTTCCCACCAAGGCAAAGGTCTGCCCCCTCTTCACAGTCAAGTTCAGGCCATTTAACACCTACAGACAACATGAGTTTGGGGATATAAAAATGTCCGCATGCTACTTTAGCACTTTAAATTTGAGTATACAGCAGCTATGAGAACACACTTTGATATCAGCCCTGGAGGGGTAGCTGAAGTGGACGTTCTTGAACTCGATGTCTCCTTTGATGCATTCAGGTTTGTAGCCAGCCTCTGAATAGCTGTCGATACTGGGGACCTGTCGAGAAGAGAATCAAATACGGCAGATTTCACTTCTAAGAGGCCAAACTAATACAGCAGAACAGGGCTTATTCTTTTCATAACCTCAAAGAAACAATGGGAGGAAATGCTGTTAGCCCTTCAGTTTCAGCTGAGCACATTTAGAAAGCACAATGTTTATTTTCACAGTGCTTTGCGTTTTCACTGCATCTCCTGTTGCACAGCTCTGTTATTCTCCCTTTTGCCTTGCAACTTACAAAAGCTGAGCTGTGTTTTGGCAGAATTTGACACTTATGTCTCACCTGGAAGCCTCATCCTTTACACTTCACCCTTGAACATAAGAATAAGTAGTAGCCACAATACAAGAAATGATTTCAGTGTGAACACAGGTAAAACAGAAGTGACTTTCAAAGGCTTAATACCCTCCCCTTCAAGTCTGGAGCAAGGAACATGTTTCAGAGAAGATCCCATTTGTTTTGCTCGAGGTTGTGTGCATTTCTGTTTCTGTGCAAACAAAAGTGCTGCTCAGCCTGCAGTTTCTCAGATGGGGCCATCCTTTATCTGCATTTCTAAACTAGCATGAGTCTGTAGTCATACACAGAGACAAACACGTGCAACAAGCTAAACAAAGCCACATCCCAGAATAGCAACAGGCAGGAGTTGACCCTGCAAGCCATCCTTCAAGTGGCTCAGTTAAACAGACTGGTTATGCTCCAAGCTTCTGTGGCCATAGGAGCCCCTTTTAAATTCTACTAAAGCTGATTTCACAAAACACTATCCACCATCTTCACAGTGTCTGCAAAACTCATGATCATACTCAAGTTTTAATTACTTTTTGGAAATGAGTCTGATTCAGCGAGTGGAAGAAATTTACAAGAACCACAGCTGTGCAACGTCAACTGAATGACCTGCGGTGTCTTCAAACAGCAGGAGCTCCAATTACAGCAAAATCCAGCTCCAGGTTGCTGGCAGCATCAAAGCAGCTCACCGGAGCGCCACCGTAAAGCAGCATGTTTGGTAATACAAAGTGACAACAGGGCAACAACACGAATGGGTGGAAAAAAAAGAAAGAAAAGTAAGCGTTGAGTGGAAAACATTGCACTTCTTACGTGATCAATGATGTTGTACACTTTATATGCAGCTCCCCTAGCACTCGCAAAGGTCTGGATGTTGGGAGAGGTCTGTCCCAGTGAGAAAGCGCCAATGAGCACAGAAAAGAAGACCTTTTTTTTAAAAAAAAAAAGAAAAAGAAAAAGTGCACTGGTGTTAGCCACAGCAAAAACCTCCAAGTCACATGCATGTTTATTGTACAAACTAACAGGTGACAAATCTACTCACAGTGAGTACGGTTCCAATCGTGTACTCTTCACTCAGGACGAGTGTACTGCCATACCAGAAGGCCAGAGCATAGGACAGGTAAATAAAGAGGAAGGTGACACCCATGGAAAGGTTAGCAGAGATCGCCTTCTTTATTCCCATCCTCTTAGCATCCTCTAGGTTCTTATGATATCTAGAGTGCAACACAAAGAGCACAGTTAGGGGCAAATATAGTATAAAATACATTTTTAAACTGCACAAACAGTGGATTTCTGCCAAGACCGACCACATCTGCACAAATAATGCCATTTGAGGCGGTTGATAACAGTTAAAGACATGACACCTCTTAATCTCCTTCTCTTGACCACTGAAGGCAAACACAGTCCTGATTGAAGAGATCACCTCCTCGGCTACAGCACCGGCTTTAGCATATGCAGTCTGCTCTTTACTGGTGAACGATGTGAGCACCTGTACACAGACAAAAGGTGGTGATGCATACAGAGCCCAGGGTGTTTTAAGCATCAGAAACACAGGGATAAACTTCTGCAGCAGCTTACCATACTGAAAAGAGCAGCAGAAATGCCAAGCACGGGGCTCACAGCCAGGATGACCAGAGTGAGCTTCCAGCCTTTGCTCAAGCCGATGATAAAAGACACAACAAAGCTGGTGAAACCCTGGATCAGCATCCCCACCTTGTCTCCGATACCTTCTTGGATCTTATAGACATCACTGCACATGCACATATAAACATCAAGCTCCAGTTTTGAAAAGTCAGATACTTTGAAATACAAGTGACAGACACACTCATCTCCATAACGCAATTTATTCAAAGTGTCCTTCAGTTTCAGAAAGTTAGAGATCTGCATAGCTGCTGATTATACTTCTAGCACATTTAATTAACACACAGCACTGTGGGACCTTTAAAAATCACACACTTCTCATCTGTTACCCACTCTGTGAGACGCGTGTTGAGCTCTCCCGTCTCATTGACGTCAAACCAGCCAATGTCTTGCCGCATGATTTGGTGGAAAAACAGGATGCGGATGCGTTTGACCTGCCGACCGGCTGCCAGAGCCCAGAGGGCCACCTGTAGGTAGGCTGCAACCAGGACCCCAGCTCCCATGATGGAGAAGTATATGGCATGGCTGGGAGAGGACAAGTGACAGATGCGGTCTGATAAATCTGTTTCAGTCAGTCTCTCCGCCTGATGAGGCAGCTATGAGGTGTCAGGCTGTGAGGTCTTACCCAGTCATTTCCTCTTCTAAGGTGCTGTTTGTGGAATCTGAGGACACAGGAAGGAAGAACAAAAGAGTCATTTTACTCCTTAATGATTATTGCTGTGCTACCCATGTGCACACTAGCCTGCATCTGAAACTCACTGAGGAAAGCCTCCTGTATGAAGCTGTCCGTCATGTCGCCGAAGACAATGCACATGAGTGGAAGCACTACGCCGTTTGCCATTGACATCACTGTCCCAGCTATAATCATTAAGACATCCCAGCGGTCTGCAAACCTAAACTGCACACAGAAAAAAAAAAATAATAATTTGAGTGAGAAAAAGTTAAACTCAAAGCAGCTTTCATCTCCTCGCTGCAGGAGTCTGGTGGAGTTCACTGAAACAACGGGAGGATGTGCCTCACTCCCATCCTCTCCCGACTTCCCCGTTCAGCACACACACCTTGCTGTTATGCTTGTAGGAATTTCCAGTCTTACAAGGATAACTATAAACAGTCAAACCAACTTATAACACTGCTGCTTCCATTTTGTCTTCACATGTACACACGCACACTCCAATAAAGAAAAATAATTTGCACACCAGAAAATAAAAAAAGATAAAAATGAGCCTTGAAAAGAAATAAGTGTATAACCTGTTTTTTTCTGGCAGCAGGTGATTAGTATGAAGATGAACCTACCACTTTGATGGGGCTAACCATGGGCATCTTAGGAGGCTTCTCCTTTTTCTTCTTCTTCAAGTCATCTTTTTCAGTCTCCCTGGAGAATTCATAAATGGCATGATGTCAAATATTTCCCAAGCACCGATAAAAATAAATAAATAAATAAAAAAAAAAATTTAGGAGTTTGACTCAAGTCACATAATTAGTAGAAAGGCGATTTAGAATTTAGAGTCTTCTTTTTTTTTTTTACCCCGCATTTCCATTTTGTTGGGGTTTGGCTGCGGACATTTCCATCTGCTCCCTCTCCATGGCTGGGTCCTGTCAAAATAAAAGCCATCCCATAAACATGCCTTTGCCCTTTGGAATACGTTAAACCTGCAATAAAACACAGTCTGCAAAGTTAATCCTTTACAAAACTGAAATTTGAGGAATTTGAGGGGTGGAAAAAGTCAAAGTAGAGTAAGTCCGTGAAAACCAGGGTGCAGATATTCTGCCTGTTGGATGGATTTGGAAGAAGAACAAAAATGCCCCCCCCCCCCAACAACAGTTAGTCTTCTTTAACCTCCTAGGACCTGGCATCCACATATGTGGACATCACATTTTTGGCCTGATATCCACTTACGAGGACATTATACTGCTACTGTTCTATCAAAAATTTAAACGAATATCCTCATATGTGGCGCTCATTTAAAAAAAAAAACAAAATTTAGGTAAAAAAAAAAATAAAAATCTGGTAATTGTTTGTTTTAACAATCATCGGGCCCCAATTAGCCAAAATATCAAAAGAGAAATTAAAAATGTATGCGTGGAAGAGTTCGGGTCTTAGGAGGTTAAATATTGAAATGATATAATTTCCTTTAAGGAAGTTGCGTAAAGTACAAGTAGAGCATTGTGGTAAAAGTATAAACCATTCACTTATCTCTATCTATGACATCACGCTCCATAATTTTAAATTTGTTTTACATTTCCTTTCAAGCAGCTTTGAAAATGGCAACAGTGTAAAGAGCTAAAACATTGAAAAAAAAAACATTTTACCATTTAAAAAAAATAAAAATAAAAATCACATGTTTTTAGACACCGACAGTTTTACACAGCTTTGGGGGGGAATTTCCCCCCGAAGCGGTTTTATTTCCAGCACCGTCACCACCGCCTCTGTCTCTGACGTGGTTCAAGTATAAAACCATCGTCGTAGCTCTCAGTCAAATAAAAGCTAAATAAAATGTGTAGAAAAGAGTACAGACCCACCGTTTTCCCCCGCTGCTGTTCTTCCCTGCTTCTCCTCTGCGGACAGAGGTGTCGACCACGCGCACAAACTCGCGCACACTTTTCCTCTTCTTCCTCCTCCTGCCTCACGCTCTCTGCTCCTCACGTGGCTTTAGGACGTCTAAATCGATGGGAGAACTGAAGTGTTATCCCCAGATCAGAGAAATGACTTATGAACGTATCTTTCCGGCCTGCTGTTTCATTTTAAAGGCCGGTTGTCAGAATACCGGACGGTCGGAGAGTGTCATGTTTGGAGAACATCCAATTATTGACCGCTGTCTATCGGCAGCTGTTAGGGGGCGTGGCTTCAGGTGCTGAAGTTTGTGGTAAATACCGTGATAAATAGTTTGTTTTATTGTATTTTTATTTATACCAAGTTAGTGTACAAACTGACAATGAAGGCTGTAAGAAGGGCAGTGATTTCTCTCCACTTTGCTGAGACCTTTTTTAAAAAAAAATTTATTTTAACGTTATTTTGTCTTTTGGGACAGACCAAAAGACAGTAGCCCTCTGGGAGGCGCTACAGGAGCCTCCGGACTAAGACCACCAGGTACCGGAACAGCTTCTTCCCCACAGCTGTCAGACTCCTGAACTCTGCCTCCTGACATCTGACCCACGTTAAACTCATGGACTGAACATACACACACACACACACACACAATGGACAACTGTACCCTCAAACACACAATAATAACATGGACTGAACCACCACTCACAACCACTAGCACTTTATATAGCCTCTGTAGAAATTATCCACACCCTCACTTATCTTAACTACGGAAGCGTAGAGCTGCCACCCAGGCAAAAGAAAAATACAAGTGTATCACGTTATAACGTGAAAGGTTTATTGTTCTAACAAGATACTTTTCCTGTTTGTACAATATACTTTTCACGTTTGAACAACATAATATCACGTTATTACAATATGCATAAATATCACGTTCGTACAATATAAATATTATATTGAAGGCACAATCTGCTCTTTCTTGATAGCGTGACAATTATCAGGTTTGTGGTTCATCAGAGTTTCAGTTCACATGTTTAAAAAGTGCAGATGCTTGCTTTGCAGAGGTTAATGGTCTGAAGCTAAAACCACAAAGACACTGATGACGTATTTGTTAAACCCCTGCTCACCAAGTTTTATTCACATTTTAATCTCACAACCAGAGAAAAAAGTATCGCTTGTGTAACTGAGGAACTGAAATGATGCTTGGTAGGCAAATTCTATTTCACGTGGAATAAGAGAGTGAGGTCATAGAAGTTATTTCCCTTTCATAGTCCTATCAGGCCTCAGCTAATGCTACACTATATTGCCAAAAGTATTCACTTGCAAATCTGTTCGGTTCACTTCCAAGGTCACAGGTGTATAAAATCAAGCACCGAGGCATGCAGACTTCTACAACAATCTGTGGAAGAGTGGGTTGCTTTCAGGTGCTCAGTGAATTCCAGCATGGTGCCGTGATAGGATGTCACCTGTGCAACAAGACCTGGCATGAAATTTCCACACTACTAACTATTCCACAGTCAACTGTTAGTGGTATTATAACAAAGTGGAAGTGATTGGGAATGGCAGCAACTCAGCTAAGGAAATGGTAGACCACATAAAATCACAGTGCAGGGTCAGAGGATGCTGAGGTGCACAGGGGACAGAGGTCTGTTGCTACAGACCTCCAAAGCTCACGTGGCTTTCAGGTTAACTCAAGAACAGTGTGTAGAGAGCTTCAGGAATGGGTTTCCAAGGCCGAGGAGCTGCATCCAACCCTTACATCACTAAGCGCAATGCAAAATGTTGAGTGAAGTAGAGCATACCGCCACTGGACTCAAGAGCAGTGGAGATGTGTTCATGCTTCTGCATCTGGCAGTCTGATGGATGGGTTTGGCAGTTTCCACGAGTTCTGTTTGGTCCCTTTGTTCCAGTGAAAGGAACTTAATGCTTCAGCATACCAACACATTTTGGACAATTTCATGCTTCCAACTTTGTGGCAACAGTTTGGGGATGGCCCCTCCCTGTTCCAGCATGACTGTAACCTGTGACCAAAGCAAGGTTCGTAAAGATGTGGAAAAGCTTGACTTCTCGTCCAACCTCACAAATGCACTGGTCAAAAATTCCCCTAAACACACTCCTAAACCTGTGGAAGTCCTTCTCAGTAGAGCTGAAGCTGTTATACTGACAAAGGGTGGGCTGAAATCATAATAACTATGGGTTAAGAATGCGATGTCACTCATGTTCATATGCATGTGAAGGCAGATGAGTGAATACTTTTGGCAGCGTATCATTGTATTTAAGGACCGGCTTGTAGGCCTCTCAAAATAATAATTATCATATTAAATCTGTTCAACAGTGATCCACTTAAAGCCTGCAGAACTGCCCTGCTTCTTTGGACTGCCTTTGCTTTAAAATGATTAATGGAGACTGTAGCGGCGGATGTGTAAAGCTGGCCCACATTCACGTAATGTAACGTTTGTGCTTTTGTTTTGGTAACTTCCTGTGGGACCGGAAGTGAATGTTTTAACGGTAAACGGCTTGATGTGCAGAAAGACGGAAGAAGGTGAAAAATTAATGCTAACGGAGAAAAGGGAGAGAGGGATATAGTTAAATTGTACGAAAACGAATGGTTCTAGCTACAGTCGACAGGGGAACAAGGTTTGTAATGTATATGATTTAATTTGAGCAATCTGAAATGCATAATATGTATTATATAGTTTAATAGAAAACGGTTAGACCAGCGTAATGAGCGGTTAAGATGCTGTTACATGAATAATATGGTAATTGTTTTATTTGTTTGTCTAGCTCTTACGTTGGTTCGTTGTCTGATACACGGCAAGGAATAATAAAGGTCATTCAACAACCATCAGTTCTGGCCTTCTCAGTTCGACTGGATGCTACAGTAAGAGCTTGACCGCCGCCATTTTGCTACACCACGAGGGCTCAAGGTTTAACGGCAATTCCCACAACGTCCAGCAGATGGCAGAAGCAGGTCAGAGAACAAAACGGCGAAAGGCATAAGGAAAATAAAGTTAAAATGGAGGATTCAGAAGAAGACATTAATGAACAGTTTGCAAACAAAGAACAAATATTAAATGAGCCACAAGATAAAGCTCAAAGTAACTCTGCGATTCCAAGGCGTTCAGAAAGAGCCAAGGTGCCAACCGAAAAAATGCTAACTTATCAGAAAGAAGAGATAAGTAAAAAAGAAAAAAGACTTAACTCTTTATGAACAATGGAAAATACGAGTGCGAGAAACAAGAGAAAGATTAAAGTTGGACATTTCAGAGAAAGAAATGGCAGATCTTGCAGATGATGTAGAGCAAAGAAAAGATGAACTGCTAAAGCTGTACACTGAAATGAGAAGTCACATTGCACCTTCATCGGACATACGAAGAAAAACCGATGCATGTGAAGCAGTTACTCATGACATCGTGAAAGTCATCCTGGAAAGAATAAGCGGTGTAGATGGAGATTTTGATGGAGAATATGAAAGAAAACGTCTACGCAGACTATTAGAACATGATTATGCCCAATCCATCTATGGTTCAACTGCAGCATCGAAACGTAGCCAACTGTCTTCAGCCTCACATCTTGCTTCAAAACGAGCAGATGCAGCAGCAGAACTAGCAGCAAAGGAGGCAGAGTACAAGATTGTACAAGAGGAACAAAGACAGAAGGAAAAGATAAAGGCTCTAGAAGAGGAGCATAAGAAACAAATGGCAGTTCAAACATCAGAGTTGGAACGCCTGAAAGCCGAAAGGGAGGTGGAAGCCGCTCGCGCCAGGTTGGACGCCTACAACAGAGAGTTGTCGCAACTTGATGATGCATATTCAGTTAAGATGGAAAAGGTGAACCCAGAGCACACACCCAAACACACTGTACCATCATACTCCATACCGGCGCCAACAACCCCTCCTAGTGTCAGCCAGCTTGCACAGGTGGTACAAGACAGCATAAGAATAAATAGACTCCCCACGCCAGAACCAACGATGTTTAGTGGTGAGCCAATAAAATTTATTGAATGGAAATCCACTTTCATGTCACTCATTGAACAAACTGGCATGTCAGCAGCAGACAAACTGTACTATCTAAAAAGGTATGTAACTGGCTCAGCTCGCAAGTGCCTTGAAGGGACTTTCTTCAGAAATGATGAAGAAGCGTATAACGATGCTTGGGCAAAGTTAAACCAAAGGTACGGCCAGCCATTCGTGCTACAAAGGGCATTTAGAGAGAAGTTATCTAGTTGGCCTAAAATACAGTCGAGAGATGCCGATGGGCTAAGGAACTTTGCTGATTTTGTGAATGCATGCACACTTGCTATGCCTCACGTGAAAGGACTGCAAATACTCAATGACTGTGAAGAAAATCAGAAACTGTTGCATAAATTGCCAGACTGGATAAACACAAGATGGAACAGGCATGTAACAAAGATACTCATGGGCGGTGGTGAATTCCCCAGCTTTAGTGAATTTGCCTCCTTTCTCTCGCTTGAAGCAGAAGTAGCATGTAACCCAGTCACTTCCATACATGCACTTCGCTCCCCGGAAACAAATGATGACAAAAGAAACACAAAAGAAGTCAAAAGAAACAAGGCAAGTGTATTTAACATTAACACAACTGAAAGAGATGCAAAGACTAAAATATACAACAGTTCTTCATGCACACTGTGCCAAGAGTTGCATCCACTTATAAAGTGCCCAAACTTTCTGCAAATGACCCTGGAAATGAAAAAGAAACATGTAAAGGACAATAAACATTGTTATGGTTGTTTAAAGCAAGGTCATAGTGCTAAGGACTGCAAACGGCGCCTCACTTGTGAAACCTGCTCTAAGAGACACCCGACCTGTCTTCACGATGAGAACTACAGCATTAGTCTGCAAAGAGAAAAGCAAGCTCAAGTGAGTATAGACAACGCAACACAAGGGAACTCACCCGAAAGTGCAACAGCCATAGCGTTAAATGTCGCTAGAGCAGAACACACAGTCAGCACCTCCATGATAGTCCCAGTATGGGTCTCAACGGCTGCTAATCCACAAAGGGAAAAACTAGTCTATGCGCTACTAGACACGCAGAGCGACACTGTTTTTATAGATCAGGATGTAACACAGAAACTGCAAGCAAATGTGTGCCCTGTGAAACTCAGACTAACCACGATGATGGGTAAAAATGCAGTAGTAAGCAGCGGAAAGGTGTGTGATCTTCTAGTGAGAGGTTACAATTCAGCAACAGTGCTAAGGCTCCCGACTGCTTACACAAAGGACTACATACCTGCAAATAGAGAACACATACCAACATGTGACACGGCAAAACTGTGGAGCCATTTGTCGTCCATTGTAGATGAGATCCCACCGCTCCTCAGTTGTGAGGTGAGTCTCCTGATTGGTTATACTTGTCCCCAAGCTCTGGCGCCCAGACAAGTACTCTTAGGTAAAGACAATGAGCCATATGCCATCCAAACTGATTTAGGATGGAGCATCGTTGGCAACTCAGCGCCATGCAATGCATCAGAGACAACAAGGAGTCTCTGTCACAGAATAATTGTTAAAGAAATGCCTCCATGTACTCCCGCAGATGCAATACGTGCACTAGAAGGGGACTTTAAAGAAGACGAAATAAACGAAAAGAGGGTGTCTCAAGACGACCTTAGGTTTCTCGAGAAACTTGAACAAGGCATAACACAAACAGAAAGGGGACATTACGAAATGCCATTGCCATTTAAGGAAAGGCCACAAATGCCAGATAACAGACAACTCGCCGAGAGCAGACTCAATCAGCTCAAACGTAAACTAACGCGCGATGAAAAATACAGAAGAGACTATGTCACATATATGAATGACATCATACAAAGGGGCGACGCCGAAGAGACCGATGATAATGGACCTGAAGGCGAGACATGGTACATACCGCACCACGGCATCTATCACCCAAAGAAACCAGAACGGTTACGTGTGGTGTTCGAAAGTTCAGCCAGACACAAGGGTACCTGTCTCAACGACCATTTACTAAATGGCCCCGACATGATAAACAACTTGATCGGCGTGCTCGTCCGCTTCCGACAACATCAGGTAGCGCTAATGTGCGACATTGAAAAAATGTTCCACCAATTCAAAGTCGACACGAACGATCGCGACTACCTACGCTTTCTATGGTGGAAAGGAGGAGACATGAGCAAACCACCTCAAGCTTATCGAATGACCGTACATCTCTTTGGTGCTGTTTCATCACCTGGTTGTGCAAATTACGGATTTAAACGTTTAGCCAAAGAGAACAGCTCCAAGTACCCCGTAGCGGCACAGTTTATAACCAGAGACTTCTATGTCGATGATGGGGTAACAAGCGTTGAGACCGTGAAAGACGCTGCACAACTCACAAGAGAAGCACGTGAGCTATGTGCGAAAGGTGGGCTAAGGTTACATAAGTTTGTGTCTAACAACAGTGTTGCACTCAAAGACATTCCTGCTTCAGAACATGCAACAGACACAAAAACAAGGGACTTGACATTCAGCGAATCACAAACAGAAAGAGCACTCGGGATGTATTGGAACATAGAAAAGGATTGTTTTACATTCAACAAAGCTGTAAAGGATCAACCCCCAACCAGACGCAGCATCTTGTCCACAGTCGCAGCAATATTCGACCCGTTGGGTTTCATTGCTCCGTACGTTCTTAACGGCAAAAGAATCCTGCAGGAAATGTGCCGCCAAGGTACAGACTGGGACGATCCACTTCCTGAACATCTCAACCCGCAATGGCAGTGCTGGAAAGAAGATCTACACAACCTGAAAAGGTTGCAGATAAACAGATGTTATGTTCCTGCATCGTTTGGAGATGTGGTAAAAAGAGAATTGCACCACTTTTCTGATGCAAGTACGACAGGATATGGACAATGCACTTACCTAAGACTGATAAACAAAAACAAAGAGGTACACTGTAGTTTTGTAATGGGCAAAGCTCGAGTCTCTCCAACAAAGGTTACCACAATTCCGAGGCTGGAGTTGACTGCAGCTGCAGTATCAATCACAGTAAGCAGCATGCTAAAGGAAGAGTTACCCTATGACAATGTGGAAGAGTTCTTTTGGACAGATTCAAAGGTCACGCTGGGGTACATTAGCAATGAAGCAAGACGCTTCCACACATTCATTGCCAATAGAGTGCAAAAAATACGTAACAATACCGCACCACAGCAATGGTTCTATGTACCAACGGGTGAAAACCCTGCTGACATAGCTTCAAGGGGCACATCAGTAGCAGAGCTGCTATCATCAAACTGGCTCACAGGCCCTCAGTTCTTATGGGAAAGGAAGTTAAATCTTCCAACTAAAGAGTCTATTGAACTTTTGGTGGGAGATCCAGAGGTGAGAAAAGTGCAAACACTCAACAGCCAAACTACAGAACACAGGAGTCTCTGTGACCGTCTCACAAGGTTCTCATCCTGGTCACATGCTGTCAGTGCCATAGCACGTCTCAAGCGGTTCCTACTCAGAGACAAATCAAAGTCACTCAGCACTGTAACTGAAAGACAAAACGCTGAAATGGTGATTATCAAAAACCTACAAGGACTAACATTTTCAGATGAGATAAAGACATTAAGCAAAGGAAAGGCACTACATGAGAGCAACAAAATTTACAAGTTGGATCCTTTCTTGGACGAAGACAATGTGCTCAAGGTGGGAGGAAGGCTACAACACTCATCGCTTCCTAACACATTCAAACATCCAACTGTCATTCCAAGAGACCATCATACTACAAAACTCATAATCGCTCACTGTCACGAAAGAATAAATCATCAAGGAAAGAGCTTCACAATGAATGAAATACGGTCCAGCGGTTATTGGATTCCCAAGCTAAGTCAAACAGTATCAGACTACATCCGTCAGTGTGTGACATGTCGGAGACTAAGGAGAGCTGTGGAAGGACAAAAAATGAAAGATCTCCCCACAGAAAGAGTCGAGCATTCTCCGCCTTTCACATACTGTGGTATGGATGTTTTCGGCCCGTTCCTAACCAAACAAGCAAGAAAAGAAAACAAAAGGTACGCTCTCCTTTTCACTTGTTTCTATTTACGAGCAGTACACGTAGAAATGTTAGAAGACCTGACTACGGACGCTTTCATTAATGGACTAAGGTGCTTTATAGCTCTGAGAGGCTCTGTCAGACAAATAAAATGTGATCGAGGTACTAACTTTGTAGGTGCCAAAAATGAACTGTGTGCAGCACTGAATGAAATAGACACTGAAAAACTGACAATCTTTCTATCTGAGAAACAATGTGAATTCGTGTTTAACACACCCCATGCTAGCCACGCAGGTGGAGTATGGGAACGACAAATTCGGACTGTGAGAAACGTCCTCAACGCCACACTCGCTCTCGCAAAGAGACGACTCACCGATTCATCGCTCAGAACCTTTCTCTATGAAGCAGCTACAATAGTAAACAGCCGCCCATTGACGACAGACAATCTCAATGATCCAAACAGTTTGAAACCAATAACTCCAAATCATCTCCTAACTATGAAGACCACAACAGCCTTGCCTCCTCCAGGACAGTTTGTTAAAGAGGATCTGTACGCCCGGAAGCAATGGCGTCAGGTGCAATACCTAACGGAGCAATTTTGGAGCAGATGGAAGGGAGAATATCTGCACAACATCAGGGTCCGGCAGAGATGGCATGTTGTTAAAAGGAATATGCAAGTAGGTGACATAGTGATGGACAAGGAAGAAATACTGCCACGATCCCAATGGAGACTTGGTAGGGTTGTGGACACCATAACAGACGAAGATGGACTTGTGAGAAAGGTCAAAGTAACCTTTGCAGACAGAAACCTTAGTAAAAAGGGTGAACGTTTGCATAAGATGTCTACAGTGGAACGCCCAGTTCATAAGTTGGTTCTACTGCTGGAAAGTTGTGAAAAACAAGATGCACTAAGCAGTTAAAATGCGATGAGAATTTGTTGTTGCATATACAAAGGTATTATCATTGTTAAGTTACCTGTTTAGAAATTATTTGTGTTTTATTTGTTTGTAACAGCAAATAATTTGGTGGGAGTGTAGCGGCGGATGTGTAAAGCTGGCCCACATTCACGTAATGTAACGTTTGTGCTTTTGTTTTGGTAACTTCCTGTGGGACCGGAAGTGAATGTTTTAACGGTAAACGGCTTGATGTGCAGAAAGACGGAAGAAGGTGAAAAATTAATGCTAACGGAGAAAAGGGAGAGAGGGATATAGTTAAATTGTACGAAAACGAATGGTTCTAGCTACAGTCGACAGGGGAACAAGGTTTGTAATGTATATGATTTAATTTGAGCAATCTGAAATGCATAATATGTATTATATAGTTTAATAGAAAACGGTTAGACCAGCGTAATGAGCGGTTAAGATGCTGTTACATGAATAATATGGTAATTGTTTTATTTGTTTGTCTAGCTCTTACGTTGGTTCGTTGTCTGATACACGGCAAGGAATAATAAAGGTCATTCAACAACCATCAGTTCTGGCCTTCTCAGTTCGACTGGATGCTACAGAGACTTTCAGTTCAGTTTAACCAATCCTCCCAGCTGGTTACTCCACCTGTAAGGAAAAACATGTACCTGTAGCTCACCTGCCCACTCCACCTTCCTGGAATCCTGTCTGCCTGCCAGCTGCCTCTCTGGATCACCTGCATGAGGACCAGACAAATAAGGTCTTATCTACTCATTCAATACTCGCTACACTTTTAGGATAAAATCTGTAAAGCTGCAGCTGAGTCCAGTCTTTGTTTCTGTGTGTGTCTATTTTTCTATGTTAGCCTCTGTTTTCTCCTTAGTTTTGCCTGTGTCCTCACCTTGTTAATTTCAGGTGTGTCTTGTTACCCTGCTGTGTCAACTACCCTGATTATCTTCGTGTGTTTCCTGTGTATCCCTCAGTGCCTGTCTTGAGTTTTTTTTGTGTGTTTTCCTTGTCTAAGTGTATAAAACCCCTGTGATATACTCACACGAATTCACTTCTGGAGATGTTTTGGATTAAAGGAACCCTAATTCTCATTGCTGTGGACCCTCTCTTTCATCATATAAGTCACCTGTGCCTTCTGACCGAGGATAGGAAAATCCTGCTGTAATTTGCCAGTTTATTAAGCACACAGATGTCCAGTTCACTAAGTGTTTTGTTTTGTTCTCTCGTGGACCTTGCTCTTTTGACTGTGACATCAACCTGAATAAAGGTTCACATTGGTTTATCCACAGCACCTTTACTTCCTGAGGCAAATTAAGCTGACAACCTATAAGTGGACTTGTTTGGAAGTCCATGAAATATTGTTCCTGATGTTTACTCATTGCAATTACTCATCATATTATGATGGCAATTAGCTCAGGGATCCTAAAAAATAAATGGTTCACAAGTCATACATAGCAAAAAGCTTAGTTAAACTGAACTTTTCCACAATCAAACAGAATGTTAATAAGCACGATCGATGAGAAAGCCTATTGAGTTGTTTTAAAGTGTTTTAAAAGGCAGTTTTACTGTTTAGGATTTTCTTAAAAGTATGGAAAGTAAAAGTATTCTTAAAAACATGCTTTATGGTAGGCTTATGAGAAAGCAGCAGCATCTACTGTCCAGATAAGTTTTGTCATTCACTAAGACACCAGTGATTTAACCCCCCCCCCCCCCCCCCAAAAAAAAAAAAAACCAGCTTAAAATAAATCACACAAAAATCTGTCCCTCAAAAAAAGAACCAAAAGAACCCCAAAGAGATCCCCCAAACTAAGGTGCATAAAGACACCAGAGAAAGGCTCAATGACTGATTGTTATAGAGCATTATATCATATCACAGCTATTCCTGTGTATGTAAATGAATAATATTACTACTTTACAGGAATGCAGGTTGTTTTGTCCAAGTATGTGAGCCCTAAAGTACTCAATATGTAGACAAACACACACGAACACACTTTAGATTTAAAAGGAAAGAACTCCGTGATATTTGAAGTATGTCAAAGGCAGCCAGCTGCTGAGCTGTGTGACCAGTCCAAAAGGTCCCGACCAACTGGTTTACTGATTATAGGGGCTTTGTCCTTTATCTGAACCGTCATTTAGTGTTGTAAGTGAAATGTAAAATGTTTCTCTGTGAAGTGCGAATGCTAAAACCCCCTTAAACAAAGCGCATCCAAAAACCCTTGGTATGGAGAGTGTCATTGTAAGCAGGTCTTGAGAGGTCCAGTGTGAGAGGTCCAGACCCAAAGGACTAACCCATCATGCATCTGTGGTCTTTATTTACCCTTTTTACAACTCATTTCTTCAACTCTACTATTTAGAAAGTGGAATAAAACGAAAAAGTGGAGAAAAACGAAGAAGAGCGCATGGATGGGATTTTGGTGAAAAGGAAGAGTCTGCTGTTTTCATTCAAAACCACTAGAGGGCGCCCTCCCCCCTTCGATGCAAGTGAAAGAGATCATTATAAGAGACAGCAGGAAACATGAACAGAAGCACATGTGAGTTTTAAGATGTTAAATATAAAAACACTGTAGTAATACCGTTCAGGATTATGGTATGAAATCCCTGTTACTCACACAAAAGCTCAGTCTATCATCTGGTCGGATGTTACACAGAAACTCATCACACAGAGGTCAGGCGATGGGATTTTGAAAGGAAATCTTTATTATAACAAACAAACAACTCTTTTATTTATATGCAGCCAGTATGACCAGAGATGAAAAATATTTTTTTTTTATTATTTGGTTATACTTTAGGGTTTATATCTTTTCCACATAATAATTTATAGCTCTGTCTTAATTATAATAACACATTTCCTTTATTATATTTAATAATAAAGGAGGAGTCAGAGCTTCTTGTAATTTTAAGGTGGGCTTGACTAATAGGCTTCCTGAAGTTATTTCAGGGTTTTTCAGCTATTTTCCCCCCCACTCTGTCTCGGTCCATCCTTTGTATCTAAACCGAGAAGAAGAAAGAAGAAGAACACATGGAAGCTGACCGTTTTCACTGGATTGGTTTTTGTTTCTTAAAGCACTTCACATTGACCAATGAATAACGCAAGAATTACAAAGACATGTAACTCAAGGGATGAACCAGTGTTGTGTTTACAGGTAACAGCTTAGAAAATAATCAATTATAAATCGTATCTTTAGGCACTGTTACTAGCAGCCTGTCACAAAAACTCGTTTATTTACATTTCTTTAGTTTAATCCATTAAATTTTTTTTAACGATAACACAGTTTGACAACTATAAAATAGTTTTTTATAGGGTGGCTTGAGATTTTTGCGCAGTACTTAATATAATATAATATAATATAATATAATGTAATATAAATAAGTATAAATAGAGAACTGTGTTAAATATTTGTGATTTTCTAGTCGGTTGCACAAGCTCTTATTTTGAAAGTTCCAACAGGAAGATCCTAGCGTGACTTATCACAGTTTTCGGGCCCCTCCTTCAGTGGAGCATCCTCTGTACCCCTCACAGACAGACGGACGTAGACAGCTGGTCGTTCCCTGGCGCACCGGAGCCGTGGACAGCTCACGGGGACCAGCCACAGACTCAAGCCCGGGGATGGCGTCGCTCGGCGTGGGTCTCCATCCCGTCCGCAAGCGCGTTGCAGGCAGGAGTGCCGTGGTGGAGAGGAAAAACCTGCTGACCGTGTGCAGGTGGGGACTCCTCATGCTCTTCAGTGCTTTAACGACAGGGAGGACGAAACAGAGTCTGCAGCTGAATTCATGACGGCAGATAATTTAATTTCAGAGTCAGGTGCATGCATTTATTAAAGGTTGGCTTTTAAGGTTGCAGGATTACAGCCCTGCTCCATCCTTCAGTTAAACTATGAGCTAATGTGCATACAGAGCTGAGGGGAGGGAAAGTCACTGATTGTCTGCTGGGTGGGTTTAAAACCAGAGATGATCTCAGATCTGAGATGATGATGCTTATTTTGCACAGTAGGATAATTAAATTTTTCCTCATTCGCCCACCCACCCCAGCTTTACAACCCTTCCTTAAAGATTCATGCCACCACATTTCAGCTCACACCAGTGGAGAGTTAAAGCCAGAAATCTAGAAATACACCCCCCCATACATTTTTTTTGACACAAACTTGAGTTTTCTTTGGATTTTTGTTACCCCCTATACACACAAATGAACCTTCCCATATATTTTATTTAGCAGCATTTTCAAAACAGTTAAAACTCCTACACATAAAACCGATTCCCTCAAAACATTTATAAGCAATTAGATGTTGAGGGGGGGGATATCGATGCCGAGGTGTGCACACATGTCACCGGTCAGGTTCTCCTCCCGTCTCTTCCAGCTGCAGTGAAAAACACCCTGCTACATGTATTGATTTGTGGTGCTTTTTTGGTTTTGCTGGCAGATGTCAGTTACCGACTGATAGTCCCTGTGGTGTTTTTGAGGCAGAGGGAAGAGAAAATGTGGAGGTGTCTGTATTTTGGCACCAAGGGAGCGTAACGACTCCGAAAACAAACTGATAAAAATGCTATCAGCTCAGCCTTGTTTTGAGAGCTGGCGAACAAATCCAGTTATAAAATGACTAACAGTGTTTTGAAGCTTCAGGAGGCCTTCTGATATTGGTCACTTGAAAGGAAGGTAATTGGACACAGGTGCTCATACTTTCCCAGGTCTTCCTGCCTCCGCAACAGCCTTTATCTCACTGATTGGCACAAAGAGAGAGAAAACAGAGAAATCCTGAACAAAAGATGCCAATAATGGATTAATCGTGGGTTTTTAAGTAGAAACGATACAGGGATTTGGCTTTATAGTGACTGCTGTTTTGCAGAAAATGAGCAATTTGAATGTCAAATTGGGCTTGTTGTTGCTTTTTCCATTTTTCTGACAAAACAATCGAATCATGAAAGGAAGATGGCAGACTAATGAACTGTACTCTTAAAATTATATAGATTTAGATAAATATATCTATATAAACCCTGTAAATGTAGTAATGTAAAAATACCATGCATGTACATATAAATCAGTGAAATCTCTCTGTTTTAGATGCTCTGCTGTCTTCAACATGATAACAAATTACTCAGCAGTCTCTCTTTTTTTTTTCTCCCACTGCAGTAGATGAGTAAACGGTGAGGGTCACAGCAAATAAAGGGAAGTAAACAGAGATCACCGACAGCCTGCTGGCTTCAGTGTTTGCCCTGAGACCGTAAAAGCCAGCTTTATATTTGTTTATGCTGTCACTCGAGTTTTACCTGTCACACTTACCAGTATAGTTAAAACACAGACTCATCGTTGTAAGTACTTACAGCAGAATCCATCCATCCATTTTCTCATGCTTATCCAAGTCAGGGTCATCGGTGGGTTAAGCATATGCCAGTTGTTATAGGGTGAGAGGGGGTCTTCACCCTGGACGGGTTGGCAGTCTGTCGCAGGGCTAACACATAGACACAGATAAACATTCCTACCTCACCATCCCTCCCTGAGTCTGCTTCTGCTGGAGGTTTCTTCCTGTTAAAAGGGAGTTTTTCCTTCCCACTCCTAAAAGGTTGATTCCATTGATCTGGGCGTAGCGTTTTCAGTGGGAGAAACGTTTCGTCACTCATCCAAGAGACTGAAGAACTCTTTCCCCAACCTTATAAATGGGATGGGGAAAGACCATTGATTAATGATCAGTGGTCTTTCGATCAGTGGTTGTTGATCAACGGTCATGACAATTTGCATATTAATGATCAACGAACTGACCTCCCAGCCCATTGTTCCTTTGGTGATGCTGGTTTCAGTCATTGTGCAAATGTCCTGTTTATAAGGTTGGGGAAACCCGCAGTCAGCTGAGACGGAAGAAGTCACTTGGATGAGTGACCAAACGTTTGTCCCACTAAAAAACGCTGCGTCCAGATGAACAGAATCAACCTTTTGGGATTTACTTACCTTGATGATTGAGCATGCATCAAGACTTTCCTTCCCACTGTTGCCAAGTGCTTACTCAAAAGGGGTCATTTGATTGTTGGGGTTACTCTCTATTGTTGGAGCGTCTCCACATTACATTATAAGCACTTTGAGGTGTCTGTTGTTGTGATTTGGTGAAATAAAGTTGAATTGAATGAATCTTTTCTGCATGTCTTTGGACTGGGAGATGAAGCCAGAGAGACGCATTGGGGAGAAAATGCAAACTCCCACCAGTCGGTGGGTTTAAAGTACTAGCACCTCAGAGCAAGAGGGTCCTGCTCTGAGGTGCTAGTACTAATCACTGTGCTGCCAGCTTAAAACAGAAATGGGGGAAAAAATTAAAATGATCCCTGTTCCCAAATGATGTGTGTGGATGCACTGTGGGCTTGCCAGAGACTGTGCATGGTTGATATCTTTATAATTTTTTGCTTTAAACACATGTGCACAGAGTCATCGTAAAAGAGTGGCAAACAAGCAGGTTTGCGTTCTAGGGGCCTGGAAACGCTGTTAAAATGGTGAACAAACAAGATGCCTGTGTTTGCATACTGTTGCATACTGTAGAGAATCAGAATCAGAAAGCTCAGCAAAAAGAGATGAAGCTGTGCTTTCTAAGAAGTCATGTATCTGACCACGCGGTTTCCTGAATGAAGATGAACGCTTGATTTACAGTCATGTGAAATATTAAGTACACCGCTATGAATTAAGAGGGTAAGTAACAGCCAGGTGCTGATAATCAAATTTACTTGATTAGCTGATAATTAGGAAGTGTGAGGATCTCTGTGAAAGCAGATGTTCTGGCAGTTTGCTGGTCTGGAGCATTTAGTTGTGTTAGTGCAATAACTCAAAACTCAGTCGTCCCAGGAGTCAATGTCCCAGTTAATTCTCTGACTCTACTGTAAGCTTGTTAACTTCACGACAATGCAATTAGAAAAAGATTGAGCAAGTATAGCTTGTTTAGAAAAGCCAGCAACCCACAAGACTTCTGGATAAAATGTCCTGTGGAGTGGATTTTTTTTTTTTTTTTTCGCGTCATAACAACTGTGAGCACAGTGGTAAAGGGGTGATGGTTTGGGCTTGTTTTGCAGCCACAGTACCTGAGCTCCTTGCAGTCTTTGACATGACCACAAACTCCTCTCCATACCAAAGTATTCTCTAGTCAAATGTCAGGCCATCCGTCCAACAGTTTAAGTCAAAACTGGCTCCTGTGATCCTAATCACAGCAGCAAATCTGCAACAGAATGGCTGAAAAAGAAAAGAATCAAGGTGCTGAAATGACCCAAGTTCAGATTTCAACGTGACTGAAATGCTGTGGTGGGACCTTAAGAGAGCTGTGCATAAATGAAAACCTCAGTGAAGCAAAGCAACGTAGTAAGGAAGCCTGGGCCAAAAATCTTCTGTGAGACACGGACAACATCATTTCGAAAGTGATTATTAAGTTATTGCTGATAAAAGTTATTGCACAAAGTTAGCGAATCACGGAGTGTACTCAGATGTTCACGTTTAACAGCAGCGATTTGACTCGTCATCAAAGTCAGTCTCATGGCACCAGTTAAAATGTGCACTTTCTGATCATTACAGAAGAAGTGATAATTAATGAGCTGTCACATCATGAGAAACTTTTCTAAGTCACAAAGATTGGCAACAAAATACAGTCGACATGGGTTATTGTTGTGAGTCGCCTAGAAACAAGAGTCTCGCGACTTCATCTAGTTTAGCATCAATACCGTGTGACTGACTTCAGCGACACGTCAGTTAAAGTTTAAACACCTGTGTGTGTGTGTGTGTGTGTGCGTGTGTGTGTGTGCGTGTGTGTGTGTGTTTGTGTGTGTGTGTGTGTGCGTGTGCGTGTGTGTGTGTGATTTTCTGCTGTTGTCACGCTGACTGGAAGTCTACATTAAACGTTTTTTCAGGTGGCAGTTACACCTGACAGGATAAGCGCTGCACAGAGAGGAAATTGTGTCTGGCCTTTCGTGAGCTGGGCTGTTGATTTATTTTTTTTCCCCCCATGGTGTCTGTATGTATGTGATGTGTGATTAATTTAAGGCTTTTACTGCTGGAAATCCGTCAGTTTTTAACCCGCTTTCACACTTGGTGATCACCCTGCTGCTAAGCAACGGCAGGGAGAAAGAGAGGCAGGGTGCGATATGAAGTTAGATTACACACACACACCGGCCAGTTTCATAAAGCACACACACAGTGACACATCGCGTCTTTCTCTATTAACTTTCCTTCCTGCATAATCAGTTGCAATGAAATTAGGCAGAGTCGGTAGACTGTCATAGTGGGCTGCACATCATGGATGGTTTCATCAGAGGAGATTAATCAAAGGCCTCATTACACGTACTGAGGCCATGTGTTTATTTTCTCTGCCTTGTAATTGTCAAATGTTAAGTGTGGCGGTTAATGTGTGGTGGTTAATTACGATTTGTTTGTTCTCGTGGGCTTTTGAGATACTGTGTTAACAAGTCCCGAGCTCTGGACTAGATCGTTGCAGACGCCTCGTCTGTCGGCATTTATCCTCGTCTTGGAGGGCGTTCGGCTCGCGTCAGATGGCAACAAGAAAAGTGTTTTGCCACTGTGGCTGTTTGGATGTCGGTGTGGAAAAGTGGGAATTCATGTCTCACGTGTAAACCTCAGTGGTAAAAAGCAGAGACTGACACATCCTAACTTTAAGCACTTAGTTGTTTAAGCTTCATAAAACAAGTGAGACATAAAGCAGCTATCGTTCTCCCCCATCTGGTAAGTGAACTTTACCTTCAAAGACTCTTCCTGGACTTTTCAATGCAAGCCTTTCCTCTATATTTACAGTCACGTAGCTCTCCTTCTGGAGCTGAGTCTGTTTATACAGGCAATATTTGTGCAGTGTCCCTTTAAAACACAGACCCAGTGATTGATTTTGATACCCGTGTATCTGCTTTTTATGTTCAGGTTTTCAGTGAAGACTCTGCTGGACCACTCCTGTTTCGAGACCATAGATGACTCATCTCCAGAGTTCGTTAACTTTGTTTCCATCCTGGAGCACATCCTCAGCCATCGACTCAAAGGTAACAGAGCGGCGCAGCTGTAAAAGCCTGCACACATTAGCACAATTAAATGTAATTTTGCCTTTATTTGATGAGCTGATGGGAGAGATATATGATGTGCAGCGGAGGATACCTCAACCTCTTGTGTGCTTCAATCTGCAAATATACATTCAGGTTTGTTTAGATGTGAGCAACTCAGTTTTAATTTACCAGGTGAGTATCAAATATCAACAGTATTTGGGCTGCTTTTTGTTAGTGGTGCCGTCTCCAAGACGTGCATCATATCAGGATGTCACATGAGACCTACTGTGATGCCCTAACAAAAAAGACAGGAGGCCAAGCTGGAGGATTAGAGATGAAGATATCAGAGAGTTCAGGTGGAGAGAGTGAGAGAGGCCAGGCTGAGATGGTTTGGACTCGTGCAGTGGGGGGATAGTGGGTACAAAGTTGAAGATGGAGCTGCCAGGCAGGAGGAAAAGAGGAGAACCTCAGAGAAGATTCATGGATGAGGGTGAGGAAAACGGAAATACGTCACTGGTTTGTAAATAGAAAGAAGAAAAGTGTGTGGCGAGATGCTCCGTAAGTTTGTCTATGAGTGTGCATATTCACTAATATGTGTCCTATATGTCTGTGTGCGCTGTGAGGCTGTTGTGGATGTGCTGCCGTAGAGCGCGCGTGTGTGTATGTTTTTGCTGTGTGAATGAGTGAAATAGAGTGTTGTTTGTGACTATGCAGGGAAACAGGTGATCGATGCAGTGAAAGAAAGGAGAAGGAAGAACACCAAGGAAAAGGGTGGGTGGGAGGGATGAAAAAGAAAGAAAGAGAAGAAAAAAGAAAACATTTTAATTAACGCATTAACGGAGAATTATGGCGTTTTATCTGCTGTGACATCACATTGAATTAGCAAATTGATATTAATAACTGAAACAGATTAGTTATGCAAGAGAGGGAGAAAGGAAAAGAAAATGCAGCAGGCTCTTATCTGGAGTGAAGTTAATACAGCCACAGAGTGGTGCCGGGATCTGTCCGTCCACATGGAGCCGGTCCCTCCGGTCCGCCTCGGACTTCAGCATACCAACAAACCTAGGTCGTTTACGCTGAAGTCCTTTCAGCTCCCTGCTGTGACTCTTCACCTGCTCTCTCTGCTTGAAATGGCAGAATTTGGCCACAATAGGGCGTGGTCTCCCGGCCCCGACCTCTTAGCCCTGATATGATGGACACTTTCGAAGGTGATGTTCTTCACAGTGTCCTCCAGCAGATTCAGGTGGGTTTTAATGAAGCTTTTCACCGTTGCTTCCGCGTCCTCTCCAGCAGATTCTGGGATACTAGAAAACACAAGGTTATCTCTCATGCTACGGGCTTGTAGATCAATAAGTCTTTTTTTTTTTTTTTTTTTCTATGTTAAGCTGGGCCACATTTTCGGTAAGAGACTTGACCGAGTCCCGTAGCGTGCCGTTTTCAGCAGCGAGCATTTCCACCTGCTGCTGGGTGAACTCAGGGATAATCTCAGGGATTTAAATTCACGGTGTCAAATCTCCACCAGGGACAGCCTCGCATCGAAGCTGGACAACCGCTTATCGATTGACTCCAGCATGTCGGTAAAGTCTTTGCTGGCAGGCGACGTTGTGTCTACTGTGCGACTTCTTTTCGATGATGGGGTCTCATCTTTGGCCGGGGAAGATGCGCTCTGGGCCTTCTTCATTACTATACCCTTTTGACTGTGGTGGTCATTCAGTATGAATGCACATGCATGCTCATACAAATGCTTGTTTCTTTCTTTTTCTTTTCTTTTTTTCCTCTCAGGTCAGATGTCTTGGTTCGGCTACGAGACTCCTCGGAGTTTCTGGGATTACATAAAAGCTGCCTGCAGTAAAGTACCTCATAACTGCATCCGAAGCATTGAGAGCATGGAAAATGTGCGATCATCTAGAGCAAAGGTAATTATAAAACTGACTATTGATCTGATTTGATTATTCTGAAGCTCTATTTTTCAGAAAATGATCATTTTTATTGAACAACATATTTGATTTAGGAAAACTGCAGGATAGAAGGCAAAGTCAAAGTATCCAGACCCTGCAGCACACAGTGCAGAATCAGTGCGTCATCATTTGCTCTGCTTTCCATTGTCCTCTTGGGAAAAGAACAAAGGGCAAACTTGTGATGGAGAGCAAACAGCCGCATGGTTAACGGCCACGTATTTTACAGGCACATTTAGACGTGTAGCTGGTTTTTTAATTCAAATATCAGAAGCTTCCACTAACAGCTGCATGTCACCTGTTTGTCTCTGCAGGGCAGGGCGTGGATCAGAGTCGTCCTGATGGAGAAAAGACTTTCAGAGTACATCACATTTGCACTGCGGGACTTCAGAGCCAGCAGGTCTAAACAAACAGTTATAATTGTGTTAATGAAAGCTATAACCTACGCCCTCAGTCTTTGCTCACTACTCCACGTTCGTGTACACAGTGAGACTTACTGATGTGTGTTGGCCGCAGGAGGTTTTATGAGGACGGAGCGATCATGCTGGGAGAGGAAGCTGGGCTGTTAGCCGACACGCTCATCGGACTCAACACCATCGACTTCAGGTACTCGTCCAGATGTTCTGAAAAAGAAACATGTTGCCAGAAAACTCAAAACTACTAAAATAATCAGCACAGTGGATTTGTTGCAGTTTGACACATATCCTGAAGGGTTTTTATTAGTTTATTTATTTTTGCATTTTGAAAAATAGGATCATCCTAAATTATATCTATAAATGTATGAAACATTTTACCAGTGAGTGTGGGAATGTTAAAGTATTGGAAATGTTGGTGGCCACCTGCAGCTACAGCTGTGGTCAGATCGAAGGCTTCGTGTTTCTGTTTTCAATTAGAAAACACATTTTCATATATTTAACGAGTCATCCGACCAAAGGACCAGTGAAGTTACGCCATGGTCAAGTCTTTGTTGTCCGTCTGTCCACAGTTCACATAAATCGCTATTCCTCCTACGGTATTCGTCTTAATTTAATCAAACTCATACACAGTGATCACCTAAAGAACGGGTCTCAAACTCCAGTCCTCGAGGGCCGATGTCCTGAAACTTTTCCATGTGTCCCTGCTGCAACACACCTGAATAAAATTAGTAGGTCATTAGCAAGACTCTATGGAAGTTCATTTTTCCAAACATTTACCATCCATCCATCCATTTTCATCCGCTTTGTCCGGGGCCGGGTCGCGGGGGCAGCAGCCTAAGCAAAGAGGCCCAGACCTCCCTCTCCCCAGCCACCTCCTCCAGCTTATCCGGGGGAATACCAAGGCGTTCCCAGGCCAGCCGAGAGATATAATCTCTCCAGCGTGTCCTGGGTCTGCCCCGGGGCCTCCTCCCGGTGGGACATGCCTGGAACACCTCACCCAGGAGGCGCCCAGGGGGCATCCATGTCAGATGCCCGAACCACCTCAGCTGGCTCCTTTCGATGTGGAGCAGCAGCTGCTCTACTCTGAGCCCCTCCCGGATGGCCGAACTTCTCACCCTATCTCTAAGGGAGAGGCCAGCCACCCTTCGGAGGAAGCTCATTTCTGCCGCTTGTATCTGCGATCTCGTTCTTTCGGTCACTACCCACAGCTCGTGGCCATAGGTGAGGGTAGGGACGTAGATCGACCGGTAAATTGAGAGCTTCGCTTTTACACTCAGCTCCCTCTTCACCACGACGGACCGGTGCAGCGTCCGCATTACTGCAGCTGCAGCCCCGATCCGTCTGTCGATCTCCGGCTCCCTTCTCCCATCACTCGCGAACAAGACCCCGAGATACTTGAACTCCTCCAGTTGGGGCAGGAACTCATCCCCGACCCGGAGTGGGCACTCCACCCTTTTCCGGCTGAGAACCATGGCCTCAGATTTGGAGGTGCTGATCCTCATTCCCGCTGCTTCACACTCGGCTGCGAACCGCTCCAGTGCGAGCTGGAGGCCCTCACCCGATGAAGCCAACAGAACCACATCATCTGCAAAAATCAGAGATGAGATTCTGAGGCCACCAAAGCGAAAGCCCTCCGCCACTTGGCTGCGCCTAGAAATCCTGTCCATAAAAATTATGAACAGAACCGGAGACAAAGGGCAGCCCTGGCGGAGCCCATCACCCACCGGGAACGAGTCCGACTTATTGCCGGCAATGCGAACCAAGCTCTTGCAACGGTTGTATAGGGATCGAATGGCCCGTAGCAATGGGCCAGACACCCCATATTCCCGCAACACCTCCCACAGGACACCCCGAGGGACACGGTCGAATGCCTTCTCCAAGTCCACAAAACACATGTAGACTGGTTGGGCAAACTCCCATGCACCCTCAAGTATCCTGGAGAGGATAAAGAGCTGGTCCAGTGTTCCGCGACCAGGACGAAAACCGCATTGTTCCTCCTGTATCCGAGGTTCGACTAACGGACGAACTCTCCTTTCCAGCACCCTGGCATAGACTTTCCCAGGGAGGCTGAGGAGTGTGATCCCCCTGTAGTTGGAACACACCCTCCGGTCCCCTTTCTTGAAGATGGGGACCACCACCCCGGTCTGCCAGTCCACAGGTACTGCCCCTGATCTCCACGCAACATTGCAGAGGCGTGTCAACCAGGACAGCCCTACAACGTCCAGAGCCTTCAGGAACTCGGGGCGGACCTCATCAACACCAGGGGCTCTGCCACCAAGGAGTTGTTTAACTGCCTCAGTGACCTCGCCCCCGGAAATTGGCGGGTCATTCCCCTCATCCCCAGACTCTGCTTCCTCCTCGGAAGACGTGTCAGTGGGATTAAGGAGGTCCTCGAAGTATTCCTTCCACCGCCTGACAATTTTCTCAGTCGACGTCAGCAGCGCTCCGCCAGCACTATACACAGTGCAGGTAGAGCACCGCTTTCCCCTCCTGAGACGTCTGACGGTTTGCCAGAATCTCTTCGAGGCAGCCCGAAAGTCTTTTTCCATGGCCTCTCCGAACTCCTCCCACACCCGAGTTTTTGCTTCAGCCACTGCCCGAGCCGCATTCCGCTTGGCCTGTCGATACCTGTCGGCTGCCTCCGGAGTCCCACAGGCTAACCAAGCCCGATAGGACTCCTTCTTCAGCCTGGTGGCTCCCTTCACCTCTGGTGTCCACCATTTGGTTCGGGGATTACCACCACGGCAGGCACCAACCACCTTGCGGCCGCAGCTCAATGCAGCAGCTTCGGCAATGGAGACGCTGAACATGGTCCATTCGGACTCAATGTCCCCAGTCTCCCTCGGAATGCTGTTGAAGCTCTGCCGGAGGTGTGCGTTGAAGATCTCGCGGACTGGGGCCTCTGCTAGACGTTCCCAGCACACCCTCACTACGCGTTTAGGTGCACCAGGTCTGTCCAGCGTCTTCCCCCGCCACCTGATCCAACTCACCACCAGGTGGTGATCAGTTGACAGCTCAGCCCCTCTCTTTACCCGAGTGTCCAGAACATATGGTCGCAGGTCTGCTGATACGATTACAAAATCGATCATCGACCTACGGCCTAGAGCATCCTGGTGCCACGTGCACTTATGGACACTCTTATGTTCAAACATTTACATTTACTTAAATTTGCTTGAGTATGGTTGGGGGTTGCTACCTCAGCATGCGGTCAAGTTCTATTGAATGGGGACACATTTAAAAGTTTCAGGACACCGGCCCTCGAGGACTGGAGTTTGACACCCCTGACCTAAAGGGTCTTCAGCCAGACTGTGCTCGAGGGCTAGTTGGATTTGCCACGCATGTTGCGTACCACTTGCATCCTGTTAGGTGGTAAAGATCATCATCTTATTGGTCACTTTCATGGATGAGTGGCCCTGTTATGTTAAGATCAGTAACCTGGTTAATGCTGTATACATATACATATTTTCCTGCTTTTTGTGGCCATTGTTACTGCTGACCATGTAGTCATAATATTTCCGAGCAGTTTCATTTGGTTCTGAACTAGATTCATTTGTCCTGTATATGAGTGTTTGCTGACCTGCCATTTGTGATGGAGTATAAGACAACAGACCAACAACATCACTGGCGTTCTGAGCTACTGTCCTACATACGCCAAGAGGGATCAAGCAGAAGTACAGTTCTGTGCAAAAGTTTTGAGCCACCACTCATGAATAGACCTTCTGAAAGCCTGAAAAACTACTGCTCAAGACGACTTTAAAAATAACAAGAAAGTCTGTTTTGTTTTGAAGCAAAAAATATAAAGAAATAAGGGTGGCTCAAGAGTTTTGCACAGTACCGTAACTGAAAGAGTTTCATTATTTACTCTCAAAACTTTAGAGTAAATAATACTGCGGTGACATGATACCGCATGCTGTGAATGTTTTTGTGTTTGCAGTGCTTCTTCTGAAAAATTATTTATGTTTTTCTTTTAAAATTATAACAAAATTAAACCATTATATGGAAAATTAGTTACATAAGCCAAACGTTTTAAATTCGGCTTCATTATTTCTGATAAAATTAGAGCTGCTTTGGAGAATAAACTGTTATCTGCTCCTGATGAAGGGCCTGCTGATTGAAGAGTGCAGTTCAGGTGACAGATGCAAAGAAGTTGAGCTGTGAAACACTTCATCCTCAGGAAGCTGAGAGACGTCAGAAGAAGGAGAGGATGAGGGTGGACACTGAAGCTCTGACTAACATGCCATCTAAATGAATGTGCTGCATTTCAAACGGTCACAGACAGACCCAGCTTTAATGTTTCATCTTGTTCTGTCTCAAGCTTCTGTCTGAAAGGTGAGGGTCTGGATGGCAGCTGCCCTGCTGTGATTGACTACACGCCTTACTTGAAGTTCACTCAGAGGTATGAGATCAAATAATTCACATCACACGGTCCGTCTCTGGTGTAGTGTGTATTTTATTAGTGTCTGAGCACTGATGGTGTTGAGCTCAAAAGGCTCGAAACTTCGTGAAACGTGGCACGTGTATCCTTTGTGGTAAAAAAAGATATTTGTTGAAAGTGTTTAAGTGGCGCTTCACCTCCCCATGCAAAGTAGCCCCGGTGCTGCATTTCACCTGTATTTATGAAACTTTGTATCCTGTATTGTCCTAAGATGTACAAACATTTTTACCATAAGCAGACAGGAAGTTGTGATTTATGCACAATTCTTGCAGTTTCTTAGTGTCACACTTGAATAAACCCTTCCTAGAGATTGAATTAGATCAGTGGTGTTGAACATAAGGCCCAAGAGTCTTTGTCTAGTGGCTTTACCTTTGGATGTATAGCTCCAAAAAGCTTCTGCTGCCTTGAAGTCATGCCATTGTCAATCATTTTAGTTTCAAGATTCAGTTTTGGTGCCTTTTTTGCCAGTTATACTTTAACAACTGTCAGAGATTTAATCTGATCAACTGGTCAATTTAATCTAATGATCTTGAGTTGTGCTGAAATGTGAAGGTTTTTAGTTTAGATTGAAGTCATGCTTGCTGAGAGTTTAGGCCTGGAGACATCTGTGTGCTAGTACAGAGTCACCCTCACCGCTCCACCGAGTGGTAACAGCATCGTGTAAAAAAACCTCTGGTATACATGATATTTTCATTGTGGATTCAACACAGTATACAGCAGTGTTCTCATAATTAGTGTTTTCCAACACCCTCTAGTGATGGATTCGTGCTCCTGGGAATATCACAACCATAGCACGTCTCAACAAGCAGGAGGTGTGAAGGCTTGAAGCTTTTTAGTGGAGAAACCCTAAACAGTGCAGCGGCAGTAATGTACCACATTTTCCTGTATTGTATCATGAAGTCCTGAACAGTTTAAATGCACAGACGGTTTGTGTGCAGGGTGAATAATGAGGGAAGTGGTCTTACCACAATTTACTCACCAGTATCGACAAATCTTGCTAAACTCACTTGTCATTAGGCTTTAGATTGTATTGCTTTTGCAGGAATTTATAACATATTACATTCTTGACAGTGACGTGACCTGTTACTACCTGAAAATAAAGGTTAGTGTGAATATGACAGTAAATGATGAAATTATGCAAAGCAGGTGTGGTACATTTCAATAAATTGCAGCATGCATTTCCCATTTTTATAACAAAATCTGAAGAAATGAGAGGTGTCTCAAGACTTTTGCACGGTACTGTATGCGAGCTGTGTACTAATCGGGTACGCACTTTTGTCCTGTGCAGCGCAGACAGCATCAGCAGTGATGAGGAGGAGATGAGGACTCTGGGGAGCAGCGGCAGTGAGAGCAGCACACCTGACAAAACAGCCACGGCTGCCTCCATCTTTACTGAGCAGAGCAACCTGGTCAGCAAGTGCAAACGCTTCGAGCAGAAGTATCGCATGGCACTGGAACAAAAGGTAGCATCAGTGGGAGTTTCATATTAGTGTTAATTTACGATGACGGGGCAGGAAGGCAGTAAATGCCAGTGTGACATTTGTTTTTGTTTTCTCACACAAACAAATATTCAGCTTTATGTTATATCTTCATTGTGGCTCCTTGCTGTGGTTGTTCCTGATTCAGGGTTCTTGTTTGTAGTGAAAAGCAGGCCATTCAGATGCATGTGCTGAAGTTAATAAACCAGATGTGTATTTGTTTGCCTCAGGGCTACCTGGAAGAACTTGTCCGTCTACGAGAAGCCCAGCTGTCGGAGGCTGTGTCCCAAAGCAAAGCCCTTCAGCAGAGCCTGGCAGACACACACCTCTCCCACACACTGGAGAAAGAACAGCTTGAGTATATCATATTGGAACTACAGGACCAATTGTGAGTCCATTCTGGTGTGTGTTTTTTGTTGGTGTTGGGTGGAAAGGTTTACAGTTGCTCCAACTGTGAGTTTGACATTCAAGACACAGCAAGTAGCCTGAAGGTTGCAGGTGGTTTGTTTGTTGCTGAATCTATTGCAGTCAGCGCTGCTTCAGTCAAACGGCATCAGCTTTCCATTAATATTCTGAGACAGTGATTCCCAACCGAGTGCCATGTGGGGGCACTCTGGCAGTAGCCTGTCGGTATGTGGAAAGATTAGCTGAACTAACGAGAAAAAACAGAAATGACAGTTTAATTACAAAATTGCGTGGAGCTCAATAGGCGTGAGCAGAGAAGCGTCATGGTCTTTGGGTCTTTCACTCCAGCCTACATTCTCTCGCCACATGATGCCGGGAAATGTCATGCACCAGGAGGAACCCAAGACCCCCTGCATCAGCGAAGGGTCTGAAAATGGGTTCAAGGATTTCCTCAAGATACCTTATGGTATTTAGGGTGTTGTTGCCTAGCCTGTAGAGGTCTGTTCATCCACCCATGGATATGTCTCTCCACACCATAACTGACCCACCACCAAACTGGTCAATGCTGAAATATGTTACAGGCACCATAATGTTCTCCACGGCTTCTCCAGAACCTTTCATGTCTGTCACTGGTGCTCAGGGGCAACCTGCTCTTATCTGTGACAGCAAATTGGGCTCTAAATGCTGGGCAGTGAACATGGGGCCTTCTAGAGGACATTGTGGGCCCCTAGTGGACACCCATGAAGTCTGTTTCTGTTTGTTTGGTCAGAGACATTCACATCAGTGTCCTGCTGGAAGCTATTGTGTAGCTGTTCCCAGTGCTCCTTCTCTAGTTTAAAAAAATCCTGATTCTTCTTCTGTTGTCCTCCATTTGTCTATTTTCATGTAATTTTTTAAGGACGCACTACACAGTACTGTATCTGGAAGAAAAAACACCCATAAAGATTAGTCTCTAACATTCTTCTTTCATTGTCAAAGAAACTGGTTTTAGTAGAGACAGTGTGCCGGTACTGTGGCCCAGGCCTGAATATGTCAAAACGTTTCCTGTGGGATTGCAGATGCCCCCAGAAAATGACTTTTCCACTCGCACCACATCCTGGCAACTGATTGATGAGCTTAATTTCCTTTACTATTGTTTGTTTATGTTCCTCTTGAAATGAAAGGATAGCAGCACCGTATTATTACATATAAGCAGGCTGACATGTTAGGCTGATGTGGTGAAGACTGTAAATTGTACAGTTTCCTGCAAGATTAATTTACAGTTCTTTTTAGTGTTGGTGTTAAAGGTATCACAAGATTGATTTAAAAAGTATTTCAATTATTTAGACATTAATTTTTTTTTAAAAAGATGATTGTGACATTAGAATAAATATTACTTACTTTGTCTCGTGTTTTCAGGACAGTGCTTAAAAACAACGACTTGCGATCTAGACAAGAGTTAACAGCTCATCTGACCAATCAGTGGCCATCTCCCGATGCCATGGATGCCAATGCTGTTGCCTTGGATACACTGCTGTACAGGAAGACTACAGGACAGTGGGAGGAGTATGTACAAAGTCCTTGTAAAAGAAAATCTTCAGCCTACAAGCATTTATTTGGACAGTTATTTTGAAGTGTTTTCTACATTTGCTTTTATTTTCATGGTCAAACATAAGGCCCGGGGGCCAGAATTTGCCGGGCAAAGGCTCCTCCAAGGCTCACTGGATGGCTTTGGAAAACGTGAAGGAGGACATATATTTTTTAGTTTTCTTACAGCTTTTACCTACAAGAAAAACCTCCCCTATTGCCATTCATACATAAACAAAGTAATTAAGTAAAAGAAAAATAACTAAATGACAGAAAAGGTCCTCTTCTTGTACTATCAATTATAAAAAATTCAGCTTTTTTTAATTTAATTTTTACAATGGGTCCACTTAAAAAAAAAAAAAAGCTACTAGAAACTTTTCTGTAACTTAACTTAAATGTTTATCTATTAATATTGACAGATTTCTTTCATTTACTACAGCAGAATTTCTTTATCATGTAGAAAACAGAAAAAGAAGTTAAAATTGCACTTTTTTTCTATTCATTTGGATTACATGTATATTTCATAGTGCTGTCAGCACGCTAAACGCGTTAATGTAGTCATCATGATTAATGCGATTAAAACTTTGAACTCTGTCAACCCGTCTGGAGTGCAGAATGGACAAACTTCGGACAAACTGCCCGAAATGCGTTGACAGCGACATTCCAGGGATTTTGAGACAGTCTGCGCTCCAGGTGAGTTAATTGTTAATCGTGTTAGTCATGATGCCTGCGTTTAGCTGCATTAACGCATTAATGCCAAGTCAACCCCACACGGACTAATCTACGTTAACTCGTTAATGGGGATTTGCCAATTTTGCGCTGACAGCTGTAATATTTAAACATCTTTACAGATATTCAAGTTTTGCTGGTTTCGTCAACTTAAGATCAAAGTGGGATATATATGGCCCACAATCTCTGCAAGGCCAATAGTACAATACCCTGTGATATGCAAACCAAAACAGTAAATATTTATTATTCAAACTTTTGGGTTCAGATGAAAAAAAAGTTTGAACAGCCAGCAGGTGGAGCCTCTGTCCTCACGAAGGAACAAGTTAATTATATCTGCTCTCATTTACATCATTCGTGTCGAGGAACTTTAAAAATAAGCAAGAAGGCAAGGCAAGTTTATTTATATAGCACAATTCAACAACAAGGTGATTCAAAGCGCTTTACAGAGACATTAAAGAACAAAAACAAATAAAAAGCATGATTTAAAATTGATTAAAAAACAAACAAACAAACAAAACACAAAAAAAACAAAACAAAAAACAGTAGGTAAAATCAGAACAGTAGATAAAATCAGTAGTTAAAATGTAAGTTTTGAAATTTAAGCTTAAAAGTGTGGATTTGGTGTTTTTTTTTTTTTTTTTTTTTCAAAAGCAGCTGAGAACAGGTGAGTCTTCAACCTGGATTTAAATAAACTGAGTGTTTCAGCTGATCTGAGGCTTTCTGGGACTTTGTTCCAGATATATGGAGCATAAAAGCTGAATGCAGCTTCTCTGAGTCTGGTTCTGACTCTGGGAACTGATAAAAAACCGGATCCAAATGACCTGAGGGATCTGGAAGGTTCATACTGGGTCAGGAGGTCACTGATGTATTTTGGTCCTAAACCATTCAGAGCTTTATGGACCAGCATCAGAACTTTAAAGTCTATCCTCTGACGGACAGGCAGCCAGTGTAAAGACCTCAGAGCTGGACTGATGTGGTCCACTTTTTTGGTCTTAGTGAGGACTCGAGCAGCAGAGTTCTGAATGAGCTGTAGTTGTCTGACTGATTTTTTAGGTAGACCTGTAAAGATGCTGTTACAGTAATCAAGCCTAATAAAGATGAATGCATGGACTAGTTTTTCCAGGTCCTGTTGAGACATCAGATCTTTTATCCTTGATATATTCTTGAGGTGATAGTAAGCTGATTTTGTTATTGTCTTAATGTGTTTTTCTAAGTTTAGGTCTGCATCCATCACTACACCCAAATTTCTTGCCTGGTTTGTGGTTTTTAGGTGTATAGATTGAAGTTCTCTGAAGTGAAGTGAAACAGAAACAAAGTGTTTCAAGGCTTGATGTGCTGAGTGTTCATGGATGCTCTTCTGCATACCTTGATTCTAACAAGTGGTTATTTGAGCTACGGTTGCCTTCCTATCAGCTTCAAGGAGTCTGGCCGTTCTCCTCTTTCAACAGGTCATCTTGACCATGGGTAAATTTGCTGAGATGCTTACTTGTGATTGGCTACTTGGGTATTTGTATCAGAATACTTTCCCTAGGGGAAATTATTATTATTGTTATTATTATTAATGAACAGGGGAACAGCTGTTCCTAATAAAGTGTCAGTGACTGTATATAGAACATTGTCTTTACACAATTTGAGTCCGTTGTTACGTTTTAAGTTTGTACACAAACTTTTGTCTTGCCCTAAATTACCAACACAGTGTATTTAAATGGCTTTTGTCTCATGAAGTACTCGAAGTACTGCCATCAAAAACTCATTCAACTGATGAATTTTTTGGTCCTATCAGCACCAATTATACTGTGTGGCCTTTATTGATCTTTGTCCATTCATTGCAGGAAGAGTTTCCAGAGTCTGGAGCAGCTCTCTGCAGACATGAGCATTTCCCAGAATTCTCTCGAACCGTCCAACATGCTGAGTCTGGAGGCCAGGTCAGCCAGCTCAAAGTGGACTCACCAAGGTACGTCTGCACCTGGTAGCAAGCACTGCTGTCTGCGAAGCTTTCCATCGCTGGTGTGAACATTTACTGTACGTCTTGTCATCCAGGCAAAGAAGAAACTCCTTCTCTAAGAGGTCTGTGTGGCTCCCTGACCTCAGTCACCAGCTACAAGTCTCTGGCCAGCCTGAGGTCGAATGAATGTTTGGCCAGTCCTACAACAGAGGTCAGCAGCCCAAGTTTCACTCCTTCATAGGGAATGAAGAGTTAAAAACGCCTTTTGGCCAGGGCCAGATAATCCAGGAACCTTCTCCGTTTTGGAAATTGTTTGTAGAGGTTTATGTTATGTATGTGGAACTTGAGGATCTGGTGTAGCATGATCCAGCTCCATCAGTCTGAATGACGTCTTAATAATGTTCCACACCGATGAAATGACAGAGGATCTTCAAATGGAACTTCATCAGTATATGTTCAGTGTTTAGTTTTGTTTGTTTTTATCTGTGGAGCATTGTTGATTTCTATTTTAGGAAGTATTAGTCTGAATTATGTCACTTTACAGCCCAGAGGGGGCAGTGAAAAGGCTGCGCCTCTCTTAGGCTCTAGAGATTATACCATACTGAAAATGCTGACTGTAGGTCAGAGGTCTGAGAGGGAAAAATGAAAGACTACAAACCAGAGTGTCACTGAATTATTTTCTGTTGATAATGGGATGTATTCATATTTTTGGTTCTGTTGGTGGTGCCATAAATCACCCTTTTCTTCTATTTGTGATGGTTAATGTGCCTGTTTTGTCTCAGTACGTCATCAGTGTTTGGGATGAGGCAGTCTTTGTTGTTTGGTGTTTTTCTTCAGTTTTTCATCAGCCTTATGTTGCCACTGTTGTGTATCACGTGGTTTTGTTCTCAGGTAAGGATCACTATGAGTAATAACCACCCCAAATTTCTGGGTTTTATTTTAAAGTTGAGCTTTATTCCCTTTAATTATTAAAATGCAGTATTTCACTGTAATGGCTGGTTACCGTGGATAGATCATTGTTTAAAGTCTGTGTTGCGATTCAGTATGAATACAATTTGTATTGTTGGTAACTAAGCCGTGTACCTCAACACTAAACTCATTACTTTTTGCCTTCACCTCGTTCCAGCGGTCGTTTGCACAGACATACAGCAGATGTTTTACTGGATTTACCTTGTTATTCTTTATTTGAATAAACTACACTGAAACACTGACAACTTGATGGTGACATTTGAGTTTCTTGTCAACAGCAACAGGTGTGAGGAAAAGGTAATCGGGTATAGAAAATGACACATTTTCATATAGTACAATCTGAATAATGCTATTTTATTTACACTCACGCTGTAGTGGCACTCTACTGTGCAAAAGCAAGGAGACGTTTTAGGGATTCTCACAACACAGAGGAGTGAAATAGAGATCTTGTGTCTCCAATTTAAGGAGTTCAGGCACAGAGCACATGATCTCAGTGAGATACATGGAAAATATATTACTAATAAAAAGTCTTTCTTTGATATACTAGCTCCTAAACACGCCTGAAATGAACAAGGTGTAGATGAAAAATATTTCTTTCCAACTTCACACAGAATCTACTGCATTCAACAAAAACAATGTAAAAATTAATATGAATAAATTCATATCGATTCTGATCATCTTTAATATTTTACAATGCAGGAAGACAGTTGTTTTTTTGGGGGTTTTTTTTAACCCCATTTGTGCTAATGTTTTAAATTTGGCAACATTAACTTTATCATGCTAAAGATCTGCACTGCAAAATGAAGCATCTGGCTCATCCAGATAACTTTAGAAGTAACACTGTGCAACTTCTTGGTTGACTTGCACTATGAAAGGAGAATATGGATTCACCTCAATGCATTAACTGCTCAGGCCCCAATAAATTTATCTAAAAAAATACCATCCTTTCCTTGATCTCATGGAGCTCGTTGTGCGGACAGTGAAAACTCTATATACAAACAGACAAGGAGTCCTAAAGCCCTGAGGTTACTTGTTCACCTTATATATATGTCTTAATTATTGTTAAAGTATAATTTAACATCATTCCAACCCCTGACTTTGCTCAATAACCTCAAGTTAAATCTAAGTGGTTTGACAGTACAACCCTCAGGTGCGGTCTAGCAGTAGCTGTTGTGGCGTGCGTCGTTCTTCCAAGGGAAATCTGTCAGGGGTTGGTCTGCAGTGGTCCATGTGTCCTCTCTTTGTTGTGTTTTCGGAAAAAGGCCTTTCCAAACTCATAACTGCTGATCATGATGGCACAGGCTGGAGCCACTTTTATCACCCTGGGGAGAAAACCTGATAGAGAAACCACAGGTATGAGAAGAGTTTATATACAGTCTAAACAGAATGTATGCACTCTTTCAGTAATAAGGTTTCATGTATCAGGACATGAAAACAATCGGGCCCTTAGCAAGTCTTAAAATAAAGGTAAATACAACCTTAAGACGAACTATAAGAGAGGACATATATGTATGTATTTAAGCCAAAGCACAGAAGCAGCGTGTGAAAAAGTAAGCACACACTTAAACTCCTAATTTCTATGGAAGCTGTAAGTAGCAGCCAAGTGCTACTAATCAAATGAAGTTTTTCAGCTGATCAGTAAGTGTGAGCACCTCTAAAAGACCAGTTGGTGTCAAGTATTCACGTGTGTTCGCACAGTGTCAACGAAAAAGCTGCTTCTCTCTAAAAAGAGAGAGGAGGCAGCATGACTTGCATACATCTGAAAAAACCGCAAGACAGACGAGACCAAACTGGACATGTTTGGCTATAACGCATAATCCCACATCTGGCCAAAAATCACAAACAGCATGTCAGCACAACTGTGTCATAGGCTACGTTCACACTGCAGGCGAAAGTGCATCAAATCCGATTTTTCTGACCCTATGCGACTCATATCCGATCATGGTATGACAGTGTGAACGGCACAAATCCGATATTTTCAAATCCGATCTGGGTCACTTTTGTATGTGGTACTGAATCCGATACATATCCGATGTCTTAGAAATTGACTGCTGTTTGATGGTCATGTCGCATTAAATCCGTCTTTCCGTCACTGACACAAGACAGACGCCAATTATCAGCTCCGGAGAAGACATCGTGAACGCTTCCTGGACATCCCGTGAAACTGTTGGGAAGACAACGTTGGAGAAACGTGAACATTTTATTTGTACTGTATAATCTGCAGATTCTGACAGAAATCTGCAACTATCCTTTGAAGCACCGCTCCTCTAAAACAGCAATAAGGATCATTATTAGGTTATTTACATTATTATGTAAATAACAAAATAACTTAAAGCAAAAACTGGGAAACGTAAAGTCCGAAACAAATCTTTATATTAAGGCCATCAGTCAAACAATATTGTTTGCTCTGGGTCTAAACAGAGCGCGTTGTGTGTGACGTCTTCTTTTGCGCATGCGGGCCTGTTGGATTGTGTGTCCACAGGTGTTTGTACTTTGTGTCGTAATAAAATGACGGTAAAAGGCTCCGCCCACTTCCTATCCATGTCTTACCATGCAACAACTCTGTGAATGGACTGGAGAAGTGTAGTGGTAGAGTCCTCCGTCTGGAATGAGATATGTGTGTCGACTTTTTATTCTCCCTTAAAATTATTATGCCATAACGCTGCACAGAGCAGCTCTGCTAACAGGTTATGGGCCCAGAGCAGCAGTAAAGAGATCCTGTAACTGCCAAAGGAAGGGCAGCGTTTCCTGAAACCGCAAGTTACCGGCAGGTGTTAAAAGTTTGGCACGATTGAGTGAGTAAGCGTTTTTGTGCATCATGAGCAGACGCACGGCAGAGTCGGGCAGTCGATATTCCCGTTTGCAGTTTGATGGAGATGAAAGGAAATATGAGATATGGGAAACGAAGTTCCTTGGTCATCTCAGACTACAAGGTTTGAAAGATGTTATCTTAAAGGCTGAGGGTGATGAAGAAGCCGATGGTGAAGATGATGACAAAAATGCAGAAGCATATGCAGAGTTGATACAATTTCTGGATGACAAAAGTTTATCGTTAGTTATGAGAGATGCAGTTGATGACGGACGGAAAGCCCTAAAAATTTTGAGAGGTCATTATGCAGGAGTGGGCAAGCCAAGGATCATAAGTCTGTACACCGAACTTACTTCTCTCACAAATGAAAAGAATGAAAGTGTGACGGACTATATTATCCGAGCAGAAGCAATTATCACAGCGTTAAAAAATGCGGGTGAGTCATTAACTGATGGACTTCTGATCGCAATGATAATGAAAGGTCTACCAGAGACGTTTAAACCCCTGATTGTGCACGTTACACAGAGCGAAGCAAAAATCACATTTTCAGAGTTTAAAGTAAAACTCAGAAGTTATGAAGAAACCGAGAGAATGCGTGCGGCTGTAACTGATGACAACGTAATGAGGACAAAAGTGCAATTAGACCAGGATTCTACTTCATGGCGAGCAGATGACCGAAGATCAAAGAATAATGAGATTGTGTGTTTTAAATGTGGACTAAAGGGACACACTGCAAGAATGTGCCGATCCAGAGTATGGTGCAGTTTTTGCCGGAGTAGTACACACAAAGATGCGACCTGTAGAAGGAAGCTAAGACGGGATGAAGCGAGAGGGGTTGTGGAGAAGGACTACGCGTTCAAGACGGGCTCCGAACCCCAGAGGGTCCCGGACGGCGGCCAAGAGATGCTGAATAACCAGCTACTGGTGGATACGGGAGCGACGTCACATATCTTTACGAAGATCGAGAGTTTTAAGACTTTTGATGACACATTTCGACCCGAGGCTCATTGTGTAGAGTTGGCTGATGGAAGGCGGAGCAGAGGAGCTGCAAAGCGGCGAGGAGATGCTGAGATAAGTATGATTGACAGTAAAGGACGCAGTCACAAGGTAACATTGAAACAAGCACTCTACATTCCATCGTTTCCACAGGACATTTTGTCAGTAAAAGCAGCTACTAGTAACGGAGCCACTGTGGTTTTCAAACACGGGGACAGTTTTCTTAAACATGTTGATGGAACAAAATTCCCTATATATGAACACGAGAGACTGTTCTTTATAAACACTGTGCAAGAGTTTGAAGAGAAATGTAATGGATGTTTTGATATGCAAACGTGGCATGAAATTCTAGGACACTGTAATTATGAGGATGTTCAAAATCTGCAAAATGTCGTTGATGGAATGGAAATTAAGGGTAAAATCAACAAAAATATGCAATGTGAAGCCTGTATACAAGGGAAGTTTACTCAAACTAGGAACCGAGAACCAGATGAAAAGGCCAGGGCAGCATTAGAGTTGGTACATACGGATTTAGCTGGTCCGATTACGCCAAACTCTAAAGAAGGGTTTAAGTATATTTTGTCGTTTGTTGATGATTATTCAGGTGCAACATTTGTATATAATCTGAAACACAAAAGTGATACAACTCAAGCAACTGAAAGATTTATTGCAGAGGTGGCGTCATATGGGAAAATCAAGTGCATTCGTTCTGATAATGGAACTGAATTTACAAGCAGACAGTTCAGAGATTTATTAAGTAGACACGGCATTAGGCAGGAAACTTCGGCGCCATATTCGCCTCATCAAAACGGAACAGCAGAGAGGAACTGGCGTACACTTTTTGACATGGCGAGATGCATGTTAGTTGAGAGCGAATTGCCAAAGTCTTTATGGCCATATGCAGTACAAACCGCGGGAGTGATTCGGAACCGATGTTTTAACAAACGCACAGGTCAGACAGCGTATAAGATGTTAACTGGAAAAAGACCTGATCTTTCTAGAATGAAAAAATTCGGATCATTGTGCTATGCTTATAAACAAAATAGGGGAAAGCTGGATCCAAGATGCGACAAAGGTGTTTTCTTGGGATATGACAAAAATAGTCCAGCATATTTGATCTATTTCCCAAAAACCGGGAAAGTTGAAAAGCACAGATTGATAAAAATACTAAATCCCGCGACAATGGATCAACAAACACAGAGTGATCAGATGTATGAAGATGAGGTTTATGAATCCAGAAAAGATGGTGAACCCAAACAGACGAAGGATGAGGATATTCCAGATGGTAGTGAAAGCAGTCAAACTGAGTCCGAGGTTAAAACTGATGATAAAGTAGATGCTGGAGCTACACGTTATCCATCCAGAATCAGAAAGAGACCTGATTATTTGAGTGATTATATCACGGATGTGAAAGAGTGTGAAAATGAACAGATGCAAACCAGTGTTGATTATTGCTACAGATTGTTGTGTGAAATACCCACATCATTTAGCGAAGCTATTGTGTCAAGTGAGTCAAAAGAATGGGAAAGAGCGATGAATGAAGAAATCCAATCCCTTAAGGAGAATGACACATTTACTTTAACCACTTTACCAGAGGGTAAGAAAGCAGTGGGGGGTAAATGGGTTTATGCCGTTAAAAAGAACTCAGACGGATCAGACAGATATAAAGCTCGATTTGTGGCTAAAGGTTTTAGTCAAAAAAAAGGAGTTGATTATGAGGAGACTTTTTCACCGACTGCTAACTTATCGAGTGTGAGAGTTTTGATGCAGAAAGTGGTTCAGGATGATATGTTGGTTCACCAGATGGATGTAAAAACTGCCTATCTACACGCACCAATAAATGAAGAAATATATATACAACAACCAGAAGGTTTTGAGACAGAATCAAGTGAGACTAATAAACTGGTGTACAGACTAAAGAAATCACTTTATGGGCTGAAGCAATCGGGTCGTAACTGGAACCAAACCTTACATGACTATTTAAGCAGTTGTGGATTTAGACAAAATATTGCTGATCAATGTGTGTATTCAAAAGAAACTGAAAGTGAAAAAGTAATCATCATAGTGTGGGTGGATGATTTACTCATTGCAGCTAACAATGAAAATGTGCTTTCAGGCGTGAAAGAAATGCTCTCTTCTAAATTCCAAATGAAAGATCTGGGGAAACTTAACCATTTTCTAGGAATAGATTTTCTTCAAGAAAAAGAATGTGTCAAAATGTCACAGAAACTATATATTGAGAACATTTTAAAGAGATTTAACATGCAAAACTGTAAGCCAAGGTTAACACCCTGTGAACAGAAATGGACTCATTCTGATAAATTCGAGACATTACCAGATGTGAGGAGATATCGTGAAGCGGTAGGATGTCTTATTTATCTGAGCTATTGTACGCGACCTGATTTAAGCTATGTTGTCAGCAAACTGTCACAACATTTCAATGCGCCAACTGTTGATGATTGGACAGCAGTGAAACATGTTCTGAGGTATCTAAAAGGTAGTCGAGGAAAAGAACTGTGTTTTAGGAAATGTTCAAGTGGAAAACTAGGTCTACAAGCATACAGTGATGCAGATTGGGCATCCGATGTTTCTGATAGACGCAGTATGACAGGTTATTGTGTAAGCCTAAATGAAAATGGTCCTTTGATATCATGGAAAACCAAAAAGCAGACAACTACAGCACTATCAACTTGTGAAGCCGAATACATGGCATTAGCAGCAACAATTCAGGAATGTATGTATTTGACTTATTTGATTCAAGATCTTGATGAGTTTGAGTATGAAATACCTATGATATTGGAGGACAATCAGGGAACAATCGCTTTGTCAAAAAATCCAGTGAACAGACAAAGATGTAAACACATTGATGTGAAATATCATTTTATAAGGTCAGCTGTACATGAAAGGAAAGTGCTCATTGATTACTGTCCAACTGAGTCAATGGTAGCAGATATGATGACGAAACCAGTTTCAAAGTCTAAGTTAGACAAATTCTCTGTATTTGTGTTTGGAATGTAAGATGTTTTTTTCGGAGGATTGTTTTCCCCAACCTGTGTACAAGTGGGGGTGTTGGATTGTGTGTCCACAGGTGTTTGTACTTTGCGTCGTAATAAAATGACGGTAAAAGGCTCCGCCCACTTCCTATCCATGTCTTACCATGCAACGACTCTGTGAATGGACTGGAGAAGTGTAGTGGTAGAGTCCTCCGTCTGGAATGAGATATGTGTGTCGACTTTTTATTCTCCCTTAAAATTATTATGCCATAACGCTGCACAGAGCAGCTCTGCTAACAGGGCCGCTTTGAGCGTTCACACTAGAGCGCGTTTGCTGTCGCATTTTATTTGTAGTGTGAACGAGCAGACAAAAAAAATCAGATTTGATCAAAAAATCGGAATTGAGCATTAAGACCTGCAGTGTGAACGAAGCCATAGTGACTGTCGAGCACAGTGGTGAGGCGGTCATGATGAGGGCTGGTTTTGCAGCCACAGAACCTGAGCACCTGCAATCATTAAATCAACCATGAAATCCTGTGTATACCACAATGTTCTTAGCTGAAATAGGGTCATGCAACACGACGACTGAACCTAAGAACAGCAGCAAATCTACAACGAAATGGCTGAAAAAGAAAATGAAGTCAAAGTCCAGACCGCAAACTGACTGGAATGTGGTGGCGACCTGAACAGAGCTGTGCGCGTTCGTGCAAATGTTCGTAAAGCTCATTTAATGGAAACAGCATTGTAAAGAAGAGTGGGCCAAAATGTATTTAAAGTCATACAGGAAATTATTACTTCATGTTACAGCAGCTAAAGGTGTTTCTACAAGTTACTAAACAGTAATATGGTATGTATGTAATATGCTGTTAATCTGAGGTTGTATTTACCAAATGTAAAGGTTGGCAAGAAGTGAAAAACTTTCATCATGTCCTGAAATGTAACGCTTTAGATTTGAAAGAGGGTGGAGGTTGTTTTTACAGCGAGTGTTTATGACTACCTCAGACTCGCCACTCACTGAGTCAAGGGTCAGTGAAGTACTTACCAGCAAACAGCCCTCTAAACCCGTTTTCTGCCACAATCCTGCACATCACATAGAAGGTGGAGGAGGCCTGACCTGGCACTGCAAACACAAGAGCACCAATTAGCAACAAACAGCATCATCCAACCAAAAACAGAGCACAAGAGATGTGGGTTTAACAATAAAAGGCAGCAGCTTTGCCTCACATATTCCATCACATCCTTACAGATGAGCTGAGAAATATCTTCATCGCTATGTTCATCTGAAGCTGTTACACTCTCTAAACTCCTCTGAGTTAGAATTGTTTAGGACAATCTTATCCTACACTGTGAGTGGATATTCTGCCACCCGTCTTCATTGAGACCGTTTGATGTTTACACCGAGTGGTGCACACTGGCTTAATGGTGTTTTTAAGGAGCACATGCAGGAGGGCCTGTTCCTCACTCAGCAGTCTTTAAAGGGCAAGGCTTTGAAAAGAGGAGTGGGGTCTGAAACAGGAGAGAAGGGGGCGTCTACAAACAGCTGGAGCAGCCATCACCATCATCCACAGAGGAGGAAGCACACACTTGAGGCACTTATTTGTGTTGCTTATCAGCACTGAGAAGGTTTAAGTGCTCCACAGGGCTTGACTTGAGATGCTTGTCGACTGTCACTTGAAAGTGTTGTGGCCTCTTAACAGAATGAGGAAGCCTTTTTGATGAGAAGTAAAATGTTTTAAAGCTCATTGTTGCTTTTATTTAACTCTGCAGACTTGGGTTATTTACCATGCCAACACAAATATGAACATATAGCATCAACATAACCTCCCCAAGTAGCTGCAGATGTACATTTACAATCTTCAGAAGCTTTAATTTAAAAGAAATTAAGCAGATTTACAGTTCTTTGCTTGCAGCTCTCCAAGCTCCACCTGTTTTCTTGTTTTGACGACATCAAAAGGCAAAGTTACAATAGATGCAATCTGAAAGAAATGACAAAAATGAAATAAGAAATGATACGCTGTAGTTTACTTCTGCTTTTTTGCTATCAAATATGTTTATCTGCAGGCTGGAAGTTGAATTCTGTGGAGTTTTAGACGAAAAATTAACTTACAGATCCTGAAACAGCTCCGGATACAAAGGTGATGGTCAGCGTGGGTTCTGTGATGTTAGACAAGCCACACAGCCAGCTCTTGCCCATCTCGTAGTTGTACCAGTACATGGCTGAGAAGGGAACGTCTCGGAGAAGCGTGGGCCCCAAACCCCTCCACAGAGACAGCCAGCCCTCTTTGGCCACTGCTGAGCGGATGCACTGGGTCAGCTCCCTGTACGACTGCTTCTGAGACTGCAGTTTAGTGCGGATCAACTCCAGAGGACTGATCATCGTCACCGAACCCACTTTCACACAGAGGAGGAAGACAAAGCAGTTCATGAAGTGATTTGTTAGTGAAAGTAACATGCTGCTGTGGCACTTTTAATGATTGAGCCTCTTTTTTCTACTTTAATAATCACTTACAGGCCTGTAAGTTAGACTAAAAATAACACTAACATTTTCTAAATAAAATCTAGCTTGTTGGATAAAATCAGGAAGCCAAGGCCACGGTGCAGAAGGTAAGGGTGGCTGGCCTTGAGATCCCCAACATTGTTAAAATGCTGATGTCTGTTATTAGGCATTATATGGCATATTTCAGTAGCAGTAGGACAGCAGTCAGCTCACCTCTAGCAGTAGCTCCTGCAAGGAGAGGAGCCATCTGAGCATATTCTCCCATCCTGACCCTCAGTGCTGCACAGAGCTGGTCGTAACATGTGAAGTAGATCACTGTCGCTGGGACTGCCATCACACTGGAGAAGGCACATAACAGAAAGCACATAACAGAAGGTACATAAATCATGCCTTACTTATAAAATTTTCTAAGCAGGTAAAAGACAGCCACAAAAATGCATCTAAATTTAAAAACTGTGAAGAAAGTTCTGTTTAATGATGCGTAACATAATTAAATATTTGGTTACGATCATTGAAGAAACTCTGAGGTGGCTCACTATGAATAAATACCACATCAAAGGAAAACACTCTGCTGTAATCACCACTGACCCACCACAGCTCAATAACTCAGGCGCCCAATCAGGAAATAGAAAAAAATAGACTTTACACTCACAGTGTTGGAGGCAGACCGCTCCATAATGACCTGATTCCCTCACGCCGTACTATGTTGACAAATGCATCCTGCAGAGATTCAGAGTTAGGAGTCAGTGAAGGATGATGTGCTCTGTGGCACTCAGAGGTTTTGTACTACAACACCTCTACTTAATACAAGCAGGAACAGTTCTATCAGCCACTAAAGCTAAGTTTAACTTGTCAGACTGCTAACTTTAAAACATTATACAGAACAAGAAGCTCACTCTCTGCACAGCATTTACTTTTAAGGGAACATTATTGGATTTTGTATATATTAATTTTGTTTTCTGTTTCTTTTTAAATTTTACTTTAAGAAGTTTGTAGTGCAGTAAACTCCACAGATGTATAATTTGATTATGCATCCATTCTGAAAGAGCAGGTAATGGATAATAAGTACTGATTTGTAAATAACTTCAGCTTATTATCTATTACACTGCAGTATATTTCTAACTAACTGGACAGCTCATTCTCTGATAATACTTTCTTTAAAGACATAATGCCTTTTGGAGTCAACTTGAAAGAAAGACAGATGTGAAATGTAAAAGTCAGGTCGGAGGTCAAATGTGCCATAATATTTAGATGAAATCTATAATGTGATATTTAGAACATGTACAATTTCTTCATTTTGCCAATAAAAACAAAAGCAGCAGAATTTAAAGCACAGTTTTACAGATAAATGATATTTTATGAAGATTAGACCTTATTTGATCTTGAGGAAAAGTTCATAGGTCCAAAGTAACCTGATATGTAAAATCTCCATCCCCAAAGCTCCCAAACAAAGGCAGTAGGAAACATAGTGGTAAATAGCTCTATAAAGCCTTCTTCTCAATCTGCTGACCTTGAGTAGAGGTCAAAGGACAAATGTGACATTACATTTAAAATCTTTATAAAAATAATATAATATTTATATTATATGTTCCCACTACACACCACACTTGTCACAGATTCTACGTTATAAGGCTTTTTGTCAATTTTCGACCATTAAATCGTTAAGTTGACCTTGACCAAGGTCAATTAACAAAGCAAGGCTTAATGAAGCAAGGCTTAAGAAGCAAGGCTTAATGAAGCAAGGCTACCGTGTTTACAGACAGAACGACACACAAACGATACTAAAAAACATGGCAGAAGGTAATTATAGAGGTAAACTGTAATGTGGATGTAAACTTTTACCAGCGTGCCACTAAAGTGACCTGGAGCTTTGTACCAGGCCTTGGAATTCCCATTTTCACATATACATATGTGGTCCATAAGTCCATTGCAGTAGACAAAGCATTTGCCTGAAAAATATTAACATCAACATTTAATACAGTGACATCAAACGCAGGCCGGCTGGATGTTCAGGTCAGCAAAATGCGAACATTTCGGTGAAGTTGTTACTGGCTAAACCAATTATTGAGTAAAATTCACTGCTGTTTCTAGTGTGGTAATGTGAAGCTAGCAGTACAACAAGGGTATGAAAATGTATGAAAATATAAAAGCAGTTTTGGAGCTTTGGATGTTTCATTGCAGGTATTAAACTCATCCTCCTTCACTGTTACACCGTCTCCCTTCCATTCACACACATGTATTCTGACTGTCCTGCCTCCACCTCTCAGGCTCTCTTCTAGCTGCTTCCTAATCCCACTCCTGATTCATATAGGTTATAAAGTTTATAAAGTGACAATTTATACTGCCCCTTAACTAAAATTAGTTTGACTCTCCTGGTTTAGTATATAATGGAGCCACAATAAACATAAAGACAGATCAAATACTAAAACACAGGGACAAATGACCCTTTTTTAAGGGCCTCACATGGTTTCTACCTCTGTAATATCTCCAAAAAGTCTGCTATGGAAATAAGTTGATCTTTATTATTACTTTAATAATGCTTGTTTTTGCATGCACAGTATCACGGTCTGATATATGTAACATAATTTAAAACACAAATACAGTCAGTCAACACAGTGTAAATTCATTTCACCTTTGGGAAAGGGATTTTTCTGTGCTTGTAGCCTGATCTTCACAACATCCAGAGGTGTAACTGTAAAAAAAAAAAAAAAAAAGCAACTCAACATGATTGCCTGTGTTCAGGATGTTTGTCACAATTTTCATTTAATCAGAGAACAAACAATCAAAGCAGCAGTTCAGGAAACTTCTCCAAACCTCCGATTGATCAAAATAATTTTATAACACAATAACAAGTTGTACCTCACAAACCACCAGCTGAGTGTTAGTTAATAAACAAAGGCATGCTTATTGTAATGTAATAAGCTGAAGTGTAGGTGCCTCACCAAACAGCGACGTAAGGATGGCACCGGAGCAGGACGCCACCATCTGTTGGAGGGGAGTAATGGCGCCGGTGGCAGGAGGAGCAGGACTTTCATTATTCATCCTGTCTTCATAGAAAACAAACAAACAGACAAACATTTGATTGCTTTTAATACGGCTCCTATTTAATATTCACACAATAAATCATGACAAGGCTACGATCCCTAAAAAAATTACATGACAAGTCTCTGGCTAACTTTAGCAAGCTAACTAGCACAGTTAACTCCTTACCTACCTACTAAAGTCAGTCAGAATCAGCGACGTCTTTCGTGAACACGAACATTCCTCTCGGGGTTTAAACTATCCTCCTACTACGCCAGTTCCTGCTGTCCTAAAGTCTTTGAAAGCATAAACACGTGTGAAATTGCACCTGGGTAGTTCCTGACGCAAACAGAGCGTGATGACATAATTTAATTTCCAGCTGAGCACATTCCTTGACTTTAATAATTGTATTTATTTTTGTAACGTCAGATAAAATGACACTAAACGTGCATGTATACTACATTAAAGTTATTGTAAATGATACAATGTACTGATATAATTGTCTTCGTATAATTTACTTTAGTTTGATAATAGTGGGGAAACGCCACATCCAAGCATCAAGAATATGTTTACGTATTTTTTTGCGTTGCCAGGTTTGGAGAGCATTCCGTTTCACATCAACACCTCTGTTTTTGAAACTATCGATAATTGGACGGCTGTAACGTTCATAAAAGACAAGTTTTCAGATAAATAATATTACATTTGTTCAATTTAAAAACTAACTCAATAACATAGCGCCTTTTAACGTGGAAATGGTTACGAAGTTGGAAAGCGTCAAACATGGCAACATACACCGTCTCCGACACCGGATTTAAAGCGGGAAAGGGACGTTAAGCAAATGGTATTGTTAAAGTTTATTATTTCTGGATGAGGAGCTGTAAAACCGTATAACCGTGGATATCCTGTGAGAAACAAATCTGCCGACAGAAGTTTAGGGACGTTTTTCGACATTTACTTGCATAAAAATGTGAGCAAAGAGGCTAATCGGCGAAGCTGTGTGTCCGCTGTGGAGGGAGGCTGTGAACGTACGTTAAGTTTAAATTTAAGACCATTAAAATTGATTAACATGGGGACAGCGAGCACTGTGCTTCAGCTAACGTTACATTTTGTTTACGCATTACTGTGTAATAGATGATTGTTTCCTTGCATTTTACGTCCAATTTTTCAAATATGCGTTTTCTTTTGTTTACACACAGAGGACTGACGAGGCCTTTGTGGAGTATGTTAACTCAAGACGAGGGGAGAAGAAAAGCAGCCTTTTCTCGATGAACGAGAATAAAATGAAGACAAAACGCAGTCAGAGGCTTCCGGGACCCAGCTGGCAAGGTACCTGTAGCGTTTATTTCCGTGTTTTGCATTTAAAATTTAAAACGTAGATTTAACCAAACTAGCGAACAGCTAACACCGTAACGTACGAATGTAACGCTAATGGATCTTTTGCGAAGTTATTTGATTGTTACTTTTCTTAAAAATAAGCTCTTTTGAACCAGATTGACTTGAATGTTAAAACAGTTGATATAGGTTCGTTTGTTTACTTAGCTGCTAATTCAAGTAAGGATAAACTTGATATAAAACGTGCTTTAAGCGTCAAGTTTGTCATTGGAGATCCTAATCCAATCTCTCTTTTTGTTTATGTTTAATCAGTGTCTGGGAAACTCGCTGTAAAACTCACTTGTCTGATAAAAATCACTTGTGAAATGGTTTAACATTTAAGTCTTTCTCTTGTGCTATAATGTTATTCAGGAAAAGGTGGACATACTAGTGACAAGGTGAAGCTGAGTCAGGCGAAACGTACATCAGTTCCCACACAAGTCAAGCCTTTTGCTGGAAAAGTGTTTTACCTGGACCTACCATCAAACAGAGTTGCAGAAACTTTGGAGAGTGACATCAAACAGCTTGGAGGGGTGAGACATTATTTGGTTACATTCACTGGCTCAAACTTGCATTTTGTCACACTGCTTTTGTACTAGCTTAACATATGAACTATGAAGCTGCGTATACACACCAGCCACTCTGTTGGGTACACCTATTTGTTCATGCAAATATCTAATCAGACAGGCTGGTCTGAGTATTTCAGAAACTGCTGATCTAACGGGATTTTCCCACACAAGCAGAAAATATCCAGTGAGCAGCAGGTCTCTGGGCAAAAATGTTTTCTTCATGTCAGAGGAGAGTGGCCAGACTGCTCCAAGCTGCTATCAGTAACAGTAACTCAAATAGCCACAAACAAACAATGTACATCACATCAAACCTTGAAACAGATGGGCTATGGAAACAAAAGATAAAGATAAAATAATTATTCTTGAGTTTTTCTCAAAACATTTTATATTCTTTATCTTTTCGCTCAGACTGTGGAGAAGTTCTTCAGTAAGGACATCAAGTATCTGGTATCTAACAAGCGGGAGGCTAAATATGTGAACTGCCTCAGACAGGACTCTCCTGTTCCTAGCCCAGACTCTGGACCGAGTTCGCCGTATCCTTGCTCAAACCCACACCGGCCTGGCAGCCATGGCGACATCAAGAGCAGATCTCAAGGACAAACCGACACGGTGAATACACCATGATGTGTCTGTTTTACCGGGATTGATCTCACTTCTTCTCTGAACCTGTAGATCATTTTTCTAGTTATTGATATACTTTTGCATTATCTGTTGTTGTTTTGCAGTTTGTTACAAGCCGAGGGAAGTTTCTGGTGGAGAGAGTAGTGAAAGAGCAGGTTTGTTTTGTCAGCATGAATGATACTTACTGAGGGCTCTTAATTGCTCTGCTAATACACACTTGTTTGTTTTTAGGAAAGGATTCAAGTAAACAAGATCCTGTCAAACGCCCTGGAGTGGGGTGTGAAAATCCTATATGTAGATGGTATGTTTTTTGTGTGTGTGGTATCTGTTTTAGTTGAAGTAATTTTTCTTCTTTGTATGAAATTAAGTTCATTCTGCTTTGACATCTGTGACTTTTCTAAATTTATTTGTGCCAATTCCAGATTTAATGGCATATGTTCATAAGAAAAAAAAGATCATCAAAAGCTCAGTTCCTGCAGCCACTGCGACCAAATTATGTGTAAGTTGAGAATTTCCAGTGTATACTAGGAAAAATAGTCCAACTTTATATTAAGTTATTTGTTTAACATTGGAAGTGTTCACTTTTTTCTGTCGTTTCTAACAGGACAAAGCTGATTCTGCAGCAAAGCAAGGCCTAGAGAAATGCAAAGGTAGACCCCACCCAGACAAATTACTGAGCTTTGCTGGTATATTTTAGTTGACCTCTTCAGGCTGGTATTCTTCTTCTTGCTTTGCTAATAAACGATCTATGTTTTGTATTCCAGGCGGGCGGATTGGTAAACCTTTCATCAAGGTTGAGGATTCAAGTAGGTAAGAAGTCAGTCAAAAGAATCCAGCATCCACCTGCTGTCATGAAATTGTTCCTGTGATTTTTAAAATGGTTTCCTTCTCTTTTGTCAGGCACTACCGTCCAATCTACCTCACAATGTCAAACATGCCTGAGTTCAACCTGAAAACCACTGCTCCCTGTAGTCCGTTCTGTCCTGAGGAGAAGGATCCTCCTGCAAACAAACAGTGGGAACAAAGGTATGTCCCCTTCCTTTTTAAAAAAATCTCTCGCCACTTTAACCCCACCAATTTTATACTGGTGGGGTTAAAGTGCTGAGTGCTGCTTAAACATTTTAAATATGCTATGGAGTGCAGTCACAGTTTCCCCATGTGTCTTATGTAACTTGATCAAAAACTAATATCAGGTCATCATGGGCATGAATGTCCTGGCAAGTCTGGTATTGTAATCATTTGACCCTGAAAATTATCAAGGAAATCCTTAAAAGCCTGAAAATACCATGACAACCATGCCCATGATAGGTGTAAGGCTATCTCTGATCATAGCTGTGGGTCTGAAAAGTTCTGAACCATGCAATTGTAAATGGTACTGCTGGAGCTGCTCAAGAGGTCTTAAATGAACTCCTGAAGAGTTTATCAAAATACTAAACTTTTTTTTTTCATTTGCTTTATTTGCTAATCCTCTGGGCTACTCTGAAACAGAGGTGTGAAAGCCTCAGTCAGTGAGGAGAGAGCTCAAGGACGAAAGAAGAACAGAGAAAAGAAACGAGGCGGCTACTGCGAGTGCTGTATGATCAAATACAACCAGCTTACGATGGTAAGTTTGTAAAACTGTCACACGGCACAGTGCACACAAACTGTTTTTACAATCCTGCTATTTCTAAATGTGAGAACTTCCACACAAGCACTTATTTTGAAAGTCTTTGTGCAGATGCTAAGAGATAAATAATCCCTGGTGAATGATCTGGTATGAGGGGGTATGATTTCGGTTTGGTTAACATCCACGAATTTTCACTTAAACCTGTTTTTGGAAACAAAATGGAGAATCTTTGACTGAAAAATGGCAAAATCCGTTTTAAATGCTAAACAAGGTGGTTAGCACTGTTGCCTCACACCAAGACGGTCCTGATTCAATTCCACCATCAGGCCGGGGTCTTTCTGTGTGGAGTTTGCATGTTCTCCCCGTGTTTGTGTGGGTTCTCTCCGGGTACTCCTGATTCCTGACTAAAATGTGTCATCATTTTCGAAAAGGCTCCAGGTTCGCTGTCCACACTGCGACGCAAAAACGGCGTTTTCAAATGTATCTGCTTTGGAGAGCGTTTTCAAAACGCTTCGTTTTCCTTGACCAAAAATGCCATTTTAGTGTAGACGGATGGCCAAAACGGAGAGAAAAAGATGCATTATCAAACAAAAACAAATTAGTGTGGACATGGCCTTTGTGGGGATAGGTTAACTGGTAACTCTAAATTGCCCATAGATGTGAATGTGAGTACGAATGATTGTTTGCGCATGTGTGTTAGACCTGCGACATGTGCCATATTTCTTATATGGCACATATATACAGGAGTTAGCTCGAAACACTTCCCTCAAGTCAAGCTGCCCGAGATTCACAGAATTTACAAAAATGTTACATTTTTGTGATTTATATTGTTATCGGGACGATAGAATTCTTATATCGGGATATGAGATATTGGTCATATCGCACAGCCCTAACAGGACCCACAGCGTATTATCCTTCTTTAATTACACTTATTAGTCAAAGTCACACTCTTAATATTTTGATGGACTGCCTTTAACTTTCATGACAATGTGCAATCCTTTGATAAGCTCATCCAATATCTCGAATCAAGAGAAAAACGTTTTTGTTTTGTTTTTCTAATTATCATTACTTTTACTAGGATCTTTTAAAGTCATTTGTCTGGAACAGGATAAATCTGGTTATAAGACTTTTTTTTTTTTTTTTTTTTTTTTAATAAGATTTTTTTTTTTAAATTGCTTTAATATTTATGCTCCTTTTGCAAACTGTAGAGCTTTTCAGGATGACCTCAATGATAAATGGTTGTTTTAAAGCTACACAGCTGTTTAGTCTCAATCCCTTGCGTTCTCTTTGCACTCTGTGTGCAAATGCTCTTACTTACATTATAAAATACAGATTTTTTTTTTAAAATCTTTTTTTAATGATTTGATTTCACCAAATCTTTAAGTGATCTCAGGATTATTCAAGATTTATTTATTTTTTTGGTGACCACTTTGTCAGACAGTTATTCACCCAGTTTCAGTAGTTTCAGCATCCTCCTTAGTTGTTTGCTTAGCTTCATGCAGGCTAATGTGTGGGTGTAATTCTGATTACACCCACACATGTGCTACAAAGCACTGTTTTACTTATTGTGAGAACTGCAAAGTAAGAATTTCATTTTTCTGTGTAACCATTTGTGTTTTGCAGTGTACATGACAATAAGCTTCTTGAATAATTTGACCTTCTGAAACGGAGTAATATCTTCTCCACTTTGATGGGCTGTGTCTTCTGACTTTAGCTGTTTTAAGAGGTTACCAGAACATTAGTTAAGGTTAAATGTTTTAATTGCTGCAGTAATTATCTGATAGAAGGCTCTTTATTTGCTTAGCTAGCAGATGTGTGGTACATTTCTTTGTTGGCATTTCCTAACATCATGTAACATAATATGAAACTAACTGATAAACTTGAAAACATTATTAAGTTTTTGTTTTGGGTGATAGATGTAGTGTGTATGGAAAAAAGCAGATTTACAACTTTAGATCTGTTACTTTGATTACATTAATACAGATTATCTGGTCCAGAATGAACCACTTTCACTCCAGTTAAGCACAGTATTGCTTGCAGACATGGATAGAAATGTATTAATGATAAATTGTGTCAAATAAAGTATTTAACTGAGAAGGAAACTAACCAAACCTGTATGTTCGTATATCTGTTTCAAGTCCCTCATCAGTGTTCTCTGGTGTTTAACACAATCATGGAAAAACTGCTTTTTGGCTGCTTTGCTCTAATGGGTTGCTCAGTAAATTGCTTTTATTCACTGTGAACAGTTATGTGGCAGGAGCTTCAAATGCCTCTTTTTGTATGTAGGTGTTTGTGCCGTAGAGCCTCACTGGCCTTGGATGGACTGCGGTAATTCTCCATTATTTAACTGTCTTTTTTGTTCAGCATCTGCAGAGTGAGAGTCACAGGGCTTTCTCTAAGAGTGATGAGTACTTGCTGGTGGACAGATTGATTTCAACCTTGAACCACAACTTCATGCACGTTAAAGGAGCTAAACTCAAAAGGTAATTTTTTGGGGGGGGAGGGTTTTAGCAAAATTTGTCAAAAAACAAAACCCCATTTAAATCTCTTGTAAAATGTTTTTCCTTAATATTTTTATCCCACGTAGCTAATTAAAGGGTTTGTTTTGTTTTTTCTTTGATTCCCATTAGACCAAAGTGCAGTGTTTCCTGTGTTCTGATTGCTCCTGGACCATGTAGAAAACCTGAACTAAGGTACGAGGGAGATCCTTCAGAGACTGTTCAAGAAGAGGAGCCATGGACAGTTGATGTGAACGAAGAATTAAATTCCAGACAGGATATAAAAATCGCGTCCGTGCCTGCCTCTGCTGAATTGATTGACAGAGAGGGCGACCAGAGGAGCTGCTACACTTACTCAGACAGATCCAGGCACAAGTTGCTTGAACGTAAACGGGTGTGCAGACAGAATTCACACACTGCCCGCACCCAAAAATCTAATCAGCCTCAAAGTCCTCAGTTTGAGTCAGAAGAAGCCCCATCAAGAGGTGAATTTCTTCCCTCTTTGCCCACCAGAGATTGCCAGGATGACCTGCTGGACCAGATGCCTCATGAGGACATAAACAGCTCAACTTTGCGCGTTGATAATATGAACATACAGAATAATTTGGCCTCAAAAAGCCTCAGTTTTTTTGAAAATGAACAAGAGTCTGATAAGAAAGTGACTGGAAAAAATGACTCTGGAAAGAAAAAAGGATGCCTTCCTACAGAAAGCTGCTCTCCAGTCCAGAAAATTCAGAGGAGGATAAAAGTTTACAAGCACAAAAGACGAAAATTGGACACAAACGTCGAACATGTAGAGCCTGGCGATGTTTCTGATAACTCTTTATTGAAGCTCTGGAAGCTTTTCCAGTCCAGTGATGACATGGATGTGGAGTTTCACGGCTTTGAGGACTACAAATAGACAAGCTAAAGGGATTAGCTTGAATTCCTGTGTCCTGGACTTACACAAGCTGTTAGATTTAAGATGTTAATAGAAGGTCCTGGCTTTTGTGTTTGATAAGAAATACATCAGCTCTCCTCCTTCAATCAGATGATGGTGATTTTTAACATTTTGTTTACAGAGTAGTATATATTGTAAAACTTAGAGTGGCCCTAGTAATATTGTTATTGTTATTTCTAACCATATAGCCCTAATCCCCCCCTCCCCCATAGAGCCTCTCTCTATGAAATCATATGGAGCTAAGAATGGGAAAAACAGTCTGAAGCCTAAACTTTTTGCTCATTGACATTATGTTCATATACAGTGACATCTTTATATGAAGCTTTGGCCGTCCTAAAACAAACTAAATAAGGGAAAACACAAAAGAGTCCCTTTTTAAAAGGGACAGCAACTGCAAGTCAGTATTTTACATACTTGAACCTGTAAAAAGTACATGAAATCAGTCAAACCATTTCTTTGACCAGAGTAATCTGCTGAGTACATGAAATGTAGTGCCAGCTTAACGTTAGCTCCAAGTCCCTTTTGCTCAGTCTACATCTAACTTGACTTGAAGACAGTGCGTGGTTGTGTGGCTCTCCTGCTTCTCCTGTGAACGGGCATGTGTTTAATAAAGGAAGTGAGCAACTCTCTTGAAATGGTCGTTTTCTGTGAAAGAATATTGTGAATACATTTCAGTATTTTGACACTGATGGGGTACGGTAATGTCAGAGCAGCTATGTTTTGTTTTATTGCCATTTTGGGAAAAAAAACCTATGAAAAATTGGTGCAAGAATTTTTATTTTAAATGATTTTCTTTCCATGAATGCTGACTGTAGAATTTAAAGAGCATCTTATGGATAAAAGGCAGCTTCAGTCATGACAATTATCTTTAATCCTTTCAGACACAAGGATGTGGATGTGTAATTCAAATAAATGCCTGTTGTACTGTGAGCGTCTCTTTCTGTGTGTTGTAATGTGAATGACCTGCAGGTTGTCTGCATGGTATTTGGCGTTATGTGTGACATTTTAAAAATTCTTCCTAAGTGCACTTTTTATGACCCCGCCATGCTTTTTTTTTTTTTTTTTTTTTTCTTTCTTCCTCCCTCTCCTCCTGATGCATTAGCTCAGTGTCTTCCTTTTCCCTGCATTTAGTGCATTAGCATAGTGCCCTTGTTCTCCCTCACCACTCTCAAATGGATGTGCTGGGTCAAATGGGACTCTGCGCCACTGGCATTAAGAAAATGAGCATCGATGTGTTCTGAGGTACAAGCACAGTGATACTGGCGACTGCTGAATCCTGACATGGCCATCTTTCATGCTGGTTGCATCCTGTTAGCACTGTGTTTTATCATCATACTTAACAAACCATCATTTCTGACTAATATGGCTTACATGCATACCTGTATAAATATTGGCTAATAATGGAATACAGCATATATTATACATAAGGAAATTTAAAGAGTTTCACAAATGTATAGTTTGTCCATTAGAGGGCAGTAAAAAATTTGATTTTTCAAGTGTGTAAGGCCCTACTGAGCACATATTGAATATTTCTTGCTGCTGTTTACTAAATTTAAAAATTAGGACTTTTTCTGCTTTTACTGGACTGGTGCCATGTTTGGGATAATTGTCATGCTAAAAAATAAGCTGTTGTCAATCAGATGCTTTCCAGATGGTACTGCATGGTGGATCAAAATGTGATGGTACTTTTCTGTTTTCAAAGATTCATCAAATATGATAAAATCCCCCAAACCACACTCTGAAATTCGGCCCCACACCATGACTGAGCCTCCACTGTGTTTCACAGATGGCTGTAGGCACTCACTGTCGTACTTTTCTCCTGACCTCTTCTGAACAGCCAGAAATTTTGACTTTGAATTAATGACTACACAACATCTGTTACCACTGATTTTCAGTCCAGGTCTTGTGTAATTTGTCATGCCTCAGCCTTTTTCACCTGTTTTCCTTCCTTGAGAATGGCTTCTTGACTGACAGCCACCCTTCCACTGAGGCCATTTCTAATGAGGCTTCAGATAACAGTAGATCAACTATAGGTACAGATCCATCTGTCAGGTCTTTGAATTATTTCTTTCTATTTCTTAAGAACATGGGTTTCAGATACTGTTCACTTGTTGTAGATTTAGCTTTCTGGGTTTTTATTTTTTAGGCCTGGTACTTTTATATCTACTTGTTACTATATTACCAAGACAGCCAATAGCCTTTTGGCAGTCATGTTGTTGGTGCAAAAATATAATTTTATTCCTGTCAAACTATTACCTTTGATATTTTTCATAGATTCGACTAAGCAAATGGAAACAAGTGTATCTTTGGCAGTAATCTACAGGTATGTAAGTGAGAGGATAAACCACGCACACTAAAAGGCCGCTGTGGTGTGATGGGTTTGTCACTGATCCTGGCTCATGCAGTGGAGTTATCAAGTGTAGGTAAATATTTATAGGTTGTTTTGAATGAGCACAAATAAATGTGGAAGCGAGTGTGTTCCTATGCCCACTGTACATTAACCGACTATGGGATCTCCAAATTTACCCGATCAACTCATCTCTGAAGGAAGATGAAGAAGCAACATCAACAAATAAGAAAATATCATTTGACTAGAGAGACAAAATGGTCATATACTCTAAATTGCACAATTTTATCTAATTGTCTTGTTTTTTTTCCTGGGTTGGGGTGGAGGATGCCTTTTTTGGAGGCCTGGCAGATGATGGAGTCAGTCATTATGATAACAACAGGCAAGACTGGGCAGGAATGGCGCTTCTGCAGCGATTTAACATGGAGGAGCTTTTATGTCGTCCCAGATAGGTCCAGTCGGCGGAAGGCCGAGCCCACATTTTCTCCTCATCCAACCTCCGCTCATATTTATGCATTAGGCGTCTCTGCAGTGAGCCACCGAACACTCATGTGTTTTAAGGAGGTGTCCCTAGATCTCCCTCCCATCCTCCCGCCCTCTCTGTTTCTCTCTCTCTCTCGCCTCCAGCATTCTCCGCGCTGCTGATCCGCGGGGTTTCGGTGCGCTCAAACGCGCTCGGCGTTCAGACTCCTAAGCACCCCCGATGGCCCCCCATCAGCGACACTGCACTAACCAGACGACCAGCCCCGGCTTGAAGCTCCCTTAGCGAAGGCAGGACCCCGAGAGTCCTCTCCTGGAATACCGCATTGTTTATAATTTCCAGCCACACAGAAAGAGAGAGAGACGGAGGAGATGGTGCTGATGATGCGCCCGCGATGGTGGATTTCCCTTTTGTGCGTCTGTGAATTGATGCACGTCGGTCACCAGAGCAGCCCTAACGCCGGAGATGGTAACTGATGCTATTTTGGATGATGCATGAATTGTTATTGCGCAGCCAAAGCGTTAAATCACTATCAAAGGGCCTGTGTTTATTTGTTAATCAACGCCTCGTCTGCTTCATGCTTCCTGAATTTAAAAACATGCACGCAACCCACAGCTGTTCCACTGTGTGAAAAGGAAATGAAAACCATCGACATTTTAATCATAACTGTTTGTGATCCGCGCGTTTCTATCACTGCTGATCTCCGCGCGGAGGAACGGGGCGCGTAATGAAGTCGGTGTTGTCCCCTTTCTCTCTATCTCTCTCTCTGTGCAGGAGACGCCTTGTCGAGCTTGAAGGCTCTTCGTGATGCGGGTAGGTTTGTCGGGAAGGAGGACACGGTGCCTCTCCGCCTGCTCTACAGCAGGCACAACCACAGCCAGATCACACAGGACGAGCTCAGCACCAGGATTAAAGCCAGCGCCAGCTCCGACTCCACGCAGGTACACAAGGTGCTTTCGTGTTGTGAGGGTGGAGTGTGCGATTGTGGAAAGATGCCTCTGTGTTTACAGTTGTCTATTTTATCCATTCAACCCCTCCCTACGTGTCCTCACGGTTGGGGGGGGGGGGGGGGGGATCATTATTTAGCAAGCAGGGATACAAAAAAAGGACGCTGACAACATTTTGACACGAGCAGGTCACACTAATTACACAGCCTGGAGGTGCTATATGGGTCATAAGCAAAAGAAGAAAAAAATCCCACCGCAACCTACACCCATAAAATGCTTTAAAATACTAAGATTAGTGATAGGACCTCTGAGTTCATTTATCCCCACTCAAAATGATCGACTATATGTCACCTGCTCAAACCGGATAATTAATATTTTAGCTTGCATCTCGTCCGTCCAGCTGGGTTGTTGTCTCAGCAGCTGCCTCACCTACCACCTCAAAAACGCTGCCTAATGTCCCACTAGGCAGCATTTTTCACCTTACACATGAAAACGAATGACCAGAAGCTTTCTTATTGAGCCTATGATCAGCAAACTTTGGCTTGGCACATGTATACCAGCGTCAGCATGTACTGCGAGCTGGGCGATCACTGTTGACTTAGTCTTAGAAGCGCTCTGGCCTGTCTTTTGGGTCATTTAGAAATAGGGTTGGGTTGTTTCTTTTGTCCACCAGAGGGCATTAAACTCTATTGTCAGCAAATAAAACGGGCGGTTCAGTATTTTGTATAATAATACTGTGATAATAACTACTTTAAGGACTCATTATTTTTTTTAATGGAGCTGTTGTTTATTATGAAAAATTGATATATGTTGCTGATGTTAGCTGATCTTTTGGGTATGGCGCGGTGAATATTTTAATATTTACTCTACAGTTCTGAAAAAGGACTGGTCTCTAAAATGGCAAATTACTTAAATAAAGACATAAATATTTAAATGCCTCTGCAGATATGTATATGATTGCATATACTATGTACTATGTAATATGATTGCCTGCAGCAGCCCCTGTTTTTGGATGTTAGCGCCAAGAACCAAGAAATACACTGTAGACTTACAGGTAATAAAGAGTATGGTTGGATTACACTTCGGACATGATCACCCAGAAAATTATTAATGTTTGAAAATTATTCAGAGAGCTGTTATTGAAAACTACCAGCTGCGGAAAAGCCTGGAGGCATTTGGCTTTGCCTGCCTACCATGACTAGTACAGTGCGGTAATAGTGTAGCTGTGTTCACTGAGTCAGTTCAGTCTGCTGGGTTCCTTTCAAGGAATGAGTCAGTTAGCATTGTACAAACATGTTAAGTGTTTTTAATTTGTATGGCTTAGGCTTGAGTAAGGCTAGCCTACTCAGGGCTCAGCGAGCGGAGAGGGCTACAGATGGCATCAGGCAGGGAGGTGTTAACCCTTTGTCTCTCTCACACCTCAGCCTGAGCTGCAGCCCATTGGGTAAACAAGCTAAGTTGAACCATCTGCCGTCAGATATCATTTTAATGTTTTCCTTTTGAAGCTCATTCTAGTCTCACGGCAGGTTTGTGGCACAGGCTTGCTGTGAACTGAATTTCAGAGGTAGCGTTTCTGCAGAGCAGCACAACAGTTTTCTACGAGAGATTTTGCTCAAAATATGTCATATTTTGATCTAAACCCTCATTATTTCCTGAGTCACTCTCATTCTCTGGAGTTTACAGCCCAGGAGATGCGTTTATTTTACTCTGATATCATATTGTGCCAACTCATAGTCATAAAAGAGCTTGCGTACAGGCAGCAAGTTAAAACATCAAAGTCATAAAATGTACATTGCAAATGCAGATGATCGAGGATGGGAGGGTGAGGAGATTTGATTTGTGCTCCGAGTCTTTTAATCTCCAGAGAGCTGATGCTCGTGATGTCACTTGCGCAATGTTTGATCAGTTATTGGCTGTTTTTAGATCAACAGCCTAAAAACAAATCTGTCAGATAGTTCTGAAAATGTGCGACACACATGGAGTTATTTATAGGCTTCTCTCGCATCACCTATTTTTAAGTCGCAGACACAAACAGCACTGAATGAGCTGCGGGGAGTTCAGCAAGGTGCTCTTGTTGTTTTGGTGAAAAAACAAACACTTCCAGTGAAATCAGTCTAACTGTGTCGGTTTGCATTTCCTGCCTGCCTCTCTGCAGAGCAATGATAGGCTTATAGTCATTCTTGAACCATCACGAGTGGAAAATCAGGCTCGCCATGACTCAGAAATCAATGCGAGAGGAGTCACCAGTGGTCTCCTCATATTGGTCCTGCTAAGTCAGGATGGGATGTGCTTTCATTAACCACAATTACTGGTACCTCCTACCCTCGTGGATACAATCTGCCAGATTAGATTTCATCAAAGTGTGGAATTGCCATTTGCACATGCTCTTGCACACACCCACACAACCTCTTAACTGCTCATATATGCATTGACCGGCACAGGCACGCTCCTGCAGACAATAGAGTCTGTGATCACTGGGGACATCAGGCTATCCTTGGGTGAGCACAGGGGCACTTCCTGAAATGACAGCCTACACACACACACACACACACACACACACACACACACACACACACACACACACACACACACACACACACACACACACACACACACACACACACTTTCTCCTTTGTTGTCATGTAGTGTCCAGTCTGTAAAGCAGGTAGCCCAAGCCTCAGGGAGACGGTAAGCCATGCTTAAGGTCTCCACTGGGGCTTTACTGGACCTAAAGGAATTACTGTGGGGAGTTATTATTGACCCAGGGGGCACACCCCATACAATATGTGTCCAAGACTTGGAATGAATCAGACCCTCCCCCAGCCACATCAATCAAACAGAGTTCATGCACTTAGAGATGAAGCAGTGATCGGTGAAGAAACATTAAATGAGTCGGCGTAGGGTTAGATTTTTTTTTCTTTTTGATGGTGAACTTAATTCACTTCAATTCAATTTTATTGTTCAGCTGTATTTATATAGCATGAAATCACAGCAACATTTGTCTTAAGGTGCTTTATATTGTAAGGTAAAGACCCTTCAATAATAGAACCCCCCCCAAATAAACAATTGATCCCAGTGAACAACCACTTGGTGACAGAGGGAAGGAAAAACTCAATTTTAGCAGGAAGAAACCTCCGGCAGAACCATGCGCAGGGAGGTGCAGGCATTTGCTGTGACCAGTTAGGGTTATGTGTGTGTGCAGACTTGGCTTACTTCATTCCTGCAGCTAATCGGTGCTATAAACACACAATGCAGCCGTCCATCAGTGTAGATGAGACTTATCCATGTCTATGATACTGAACTTCACCATGCATGCCGGGGACTTTAGAAACAGCGTGCAGCTTCTCTTCTCTGTCTTTTTTAGGTGAACCATGTGGCCCAAGCGAGCTTTCAAGTTGACGCTTTTGGTCGGAAGTTCATTTTGGATGTGGAACTGAATCAGTGAGTATTTCATTATTAAATCTGTCTGTCTTTGTTTGTCTGTGTGGCTGTGCTTGTATGTCACTGTGCCTGTCTGGGTTTCTACTGGGCGCTCCGCTCACAGTCCAAAGACAGGTTTAGGTTAATTAGCGATTCTTAATTGGGCGCGGATGTTCTCTCTTTGTTGGTCCAGTTCCAGCACATCCCTAAGTTGGAGAGGCAAAAAAACAAACAAAACTGGACACACGGATGCATCTTGTGAAAGCAAAGGTTGCCTCATTTTCCAGGAAAAGACTGTAGTGTGAGCTTGCTTGTTGAAATAACTGCTTCAGGTGTCAAACTTGTGTTTCTCAGTGCCTCTTGTTCTTGTTTAGCATGAATCCCCCCAAGTGCATGTTGCACATTAAACTAGTGATGACTTCAGTGTTAAATTGAAGTAGGTCACTGTGGTGCTGCAGTGCTGTTTATTACCTGTTTTAGGGAATGCACATAACTGTACCACAGCAGCTGCTCTGTGGATAAATGCATACAGTGTGTGTGTGTGTGTGTGTTAGCGTGTTTGGAACCGGTCAGTTTTGTGTGTGATATAGAGGTTCCATCATAATAGGAAGTGATTTACAGTAAAGGCTCGAGCACAGCCCTGTCAGACACTAATATTGATCACAGCTGTGCTGATGGAAAGTAAGCTCCTCTCTCTCTCTCTCTCTCTCAGCTCTTCTTCTGTTTCTACAGCTTTCACATTTTAGTGTCATCCTCTCTAAACCTTTCCCTGTTCTTGTTTTGCTTTGGCTCCAGTCTGCCACTTTTACAGTCCATGTTTGTCTCATTTATCCCAAAAGCTTGTGAACTTGGCATGTGCATACAGTGAAGCTGCCTACTCATCACAGCGGAAGTCACTCTCTTGCTGAGTAAAATGTTACATCAGAGGAATTCCCAGGTTTAGAGGATAGCCTGCAACTCCCTGAGTGACATGTTGGCCTGTTATGGGTGCATGCATACATCTACGCATGTATGTTTGTACTGTTTAATGCAGACTGCTATCCTTCTCTATACAGGCAGTGTTATAAAGGTAACGAAATAAGTGAAAAGAGAAAAACGCAATAATGACACGAACAGGCAGTTTGCAGTTTGAAGGAACAACGGTGACAAACAGGAAGTAAACATGACACAGTTGGACTCATGTGCATCAAGAGTGATTTCAGCAGGAGTGGAGAGAGATACGAAAGGTGTCAGATCCTCCGGTTTAGCGTTAAAGCACTCAGGATCCAGCCTTCTTATGATTAGATTAACATGGAGTGCTATAAAAAAGTACGCATATGGATAAATGAATATAAAAGAGGGGTGTTTAGGAAGGTTCAGGGCCTCTAGGGCTGAGAGCAACATTGGAAGAAGGGAGTTCACATTATTAGCAGGATAAATTATTTGGATGCAGCCAGTTAGAGGTAGGCGAGTCTCCTCACCCTCACCTTCAATCAGGTTCTGCATTGCCTGTTGGGGTATGCCCCTTAGAATCTGAACCTCGGAGAGCCGATCCAGACTTCCTGTACGGAGATAACTGGCTGATCCACACAGAGAGCCGTACAGCTGTGTGCAGCTGTTCCAGATCTGTTACACCCAATAATAGTAAGAGACTGAGATCAGTACGATCGAGCATCACGCTGTCTTTTTTTATCCTTCGACAGAAATGAAATGATTTTTTAGGGAACATATTAGAATGTATTAAAAATATAAATTAACTGATAATAGGTTAATTCCTTTAATCACGTTCGGAATAAAAACATTTAACATTTCCTATTTGAATTTCCTGCTTTGTGAAGGTGAACTTTTGCAAACTCTTAACTGCAAATTTTTTTAATTCATGATGATTTTTTATGATAACGTTATTTTAAAAAGAACAGTGAGGACACTTAATCGATAATTGATTTGTAAAAATTTTAAATTCTTGTTGACGATTAAGAATTTTATTTCAATTGAATATCTTTGAGTTTTTAAGCTGTTGATGGAACAAGAAATAAGTTGTTGCTATGCATGTTTGCATCTTTGTCCCAGTGCCAGCTGTCTTCATTCATGAAAGAAGAGCTTCAGTTTCCCTCCGTCTCACCTGAGACCTCCTCTTCCAACTCTCGTCTCCCTCCTGTCTACTGTCACTCCTCTGTGAACTGATCCCCTGCATGACAGCCACACTGATTTTGTTTACAGATAGCTTTCATCCCAGACAGAATAAACCCAGTTGATATGTGAGTGGGTGCAGGAGTGGGAGCTTTTTTAGCTGAATGAGCCAACACTGGTTTTTGGCTCCCTGTAACAAAGCCTCGTTCTCTCAGTTTGATCAATGAGTGCTGTGCATTTTTCTGTGTTTAGCTGTTGCCATGAGCAATCAAGAGTGGTGGGATTTTTTTTTTTTTCCCCAGTTTTCACTGTCGACTGTGTCTCAAGTGCTACATTACATGTTATTATCATCGTTTTTCTTTCTGTGCCTGGAGTTAATGCTTTGCTGATAGACTGTGAATAATAGAGGAGCGTGGGTGTTTTGTTATAAAATCATATGCCTTATGCTTTTTAGACACATGTTGGATACTATATGTATTTTTTTTTAGTCTAGTCCTCTTAATGTCAGATGGAAAAAAGCATGATTGGAGATGCCATGTGAGATGAGTTGCTCTGTAGGTGACTGTGTCGCTTTTATCTTTAGTTTAATGTCCCGACAAATTCTAGATTCATGACATTTGTGATCCTCTCCCTTGCTTTTGGTGATCCCCTGACTTTCTGCCTACATCCATCACATCACTGATAAATACCAGATGATGTTTTCACCTCAGTTTTATTACACACACAGTATACACTGATCAACCACAACAATAATAACCTTCATCTTGTTACAATACAATGTTCTTTTGGGTCACACCAACCATCTAAACATGATCAAGTGCTCACCCCACCTCATAGCAGTGATGCTCACTGATGGTAGCAGTCTCAGCCAGCACCTCTGAGAGTGCAAGACGCAGAGCAGGCTTCAAACTCTCAACATCCCAGGCGAGATGTCCATTTGTGGAATCGGCCGAAACAAAGACTGATCCACAGAGACTCCTCCTGACAACCCTCCAGACCCAAAACGCAACCCACATCCCGGTGTTACACCCTACAGCAGACCCGTGTCCGTCCTCTGGTGGGCTGTATTTTTTTGTTTGTTTTGTTTTTAATGATAGAGACCAACACTATATAAAGTGAGCGATGTTGTTGTGGCTGAGTGGTATGTTTTCAGATCTATCCTGTCGTGCATTGATCGTGTTCGTAATCACGACCGGGATCCCATCGTGCACTCTGCAAAAAGGCTTGAAAATGTGTTTCGTGTCACAGAACCTGGATCTAGACATTTTGTTTAGAGAAGAATTGCCCCTCTCTTCTGTGCTCACATGAACTAAATACATAATTGTGTGTGCTTTAGTCTTTGATGCTTTCATCAGTAACATGCCGTATTGACACGAGCCACCCATCTGAACTGTGGCAGTGTATAGAGAGGAAGTCAGGAGGGGGGTTGGTGGGTCATGAGGTCTTTATACCCTTTCTCTGTCTTTGTCTTCCTCCAGTCCTGCATCTCAGCAACTGCCTGCAATTTTCCATTCATAGGACAAGAGTAAGCTGAAAATGTGAAAAGGGTTGGGGGTTGTCTCTCTTTTTTCAATCATCCTCATTTCCAACACACACACACACACACACACACACACACACACACACACACACACACACACACACACACACACACACACACACACACAAAAATCGTCACCCTTGATTGCCCCACACCCACTCTCCACACAGCCCTACCCCTGCTACCTCTTACCCCACCCCTCCCACCTGCTCTTGCTGAATAATAGATGTCGCTATAACATTAAAAGGGGAGTGTGCACAAGACGGCTTCTTTCGTCGTCCATCACGTGAAGAAGGGAAAACATTTAAGTGACATATGTTTACACTTCTACGCATGACCCCGACACATACACCGACTCTGTTTTAGTCCAGCAGCTACAGTATAAAGTTTGATGTTTGGTTATTTTGTGTCATTCATTTTTACGACAACTATAAATCTAACATTATTCATGGACATGTATCACAAGTTGGCAAATGTATGCAACAAAATAAACTCTTTAGAGATTAAATCCCCCACCCCTCCCCCCCCAATAAATGTATTTATTGATGAATAAGTTGGCAGAATTAAAATATGACACTATGTTAGCATGTTAGTGTGTGTGTCTGACGCATCGCGGAAAATGTGGTAAAATGTGGTCCGGGAAACAAACCTGCAGTACTGCAGTTTCTCCACAAAGGTGGTTTTCAGCACATTAGCAGATGTTTATGTGTATGTCTGTGGAAACATTTTGCCAGCAAGGGGGTTACACACCTGCAAGAAAAGTCTTATTACACAGTGTTGCAGGTATGGAGGTGAAAAAAAAAAAAAATCAGGGGTGGGTAATTGATTTTCCCAGGGGTCTACATGAGGCCCTGGGACTGTTGTGGAGGGCCACACCAAGAAGCTGAACTCAGTTCTGCTTGATATTAGTTTGATCTCTTTATAAACTTGTTGGTGACGCTCTCCACAACAGTACCAGTTTCTCATATGGCCCCTTTGGGAAAATGAATTGCCCACCCTCAGGATTGTTTTTACTAACTTTTAAGCACTCGGGTTAGGCAAAATCTGGTTCTGGCTTTGGAAATGTAAAGAAAAACAATATGCAGATGGAGAAGATGTAATTTGGAAATGATAAACCTACTTATACAGCGCTTTTCTACTCTATCTGAGTGCTGCTTCAGACAGCGTATCTTATTCCGCCGTTTACACAAATTCAAACAAGCACTTTTTTAATGTTTAAGTGCTTTCTAAGTAACATTCAGATGCATTTACACTCATGAACGCATCAGGAGCAATCTGGGCTTCAGTATCTTGCCCAAGGAAGCATTTTGGCAGCCAGGGATCAAATGGGGAGGGTTGCGTCAGGATCAACCAGAATGAGATTTCCCAACTAGATCGATCAGGGGCCAGCAGGGTGCAGGTGGAAATTGTTGTAGTGTTGGCTGAAGATAAAGGAAGAGAAAAGTGTGGATGGAGTTTTAGGATGAAAGTGCACAGGTGAGAGAAGTGACTCATAGATGTAGCGAAGGAGGACATGCAGAGGGTTGCAGTGACAGAGGAGGGATAGGGATGCGGTGAAGTGGAGATGGATGATCTGGTGTAGTGACCCATAAAGCGATGGTATTCCTAATGAAGAAGATTATGAATAAACCGGCAGTATATGATGACATTATGACTGCATAAATAAATATAAAGTCATCTTCCTACCTGATTGTGTTCTAAAATTGTAGACACTTCCCATCATGTTTTTCTGATATCAAACATTATAATTACTGTATCATCAACAAATCTGCAGAGCTGTCAAAACATAGTGTATGACTACCAGCAGCCAATACCAGCCTGGCTGTGCTAGTGTGTATGGTTACTGTGTGTTTATGTTTGTGTGACAAAAATAGAGAAAAGCTGAAGACACTGAACATATCTGAATCATTTAGTATTCGTGCAGCATGCAGAATATGTACGTATGAAAATATGTGAGTGCAGACAGGAGAGGAGAGCTTCGTACATCCAGCTGGGACTGGAGTGTTTCGTAACCTCGCCTGTGTTATGAAATAAGCGGCTGCAGCAGCTTCAAGAGCCGAGGGCTTCTCCTGCTCTTTGTTGACACTGACAGACACTCAGTTTTGTTATTTCTACAACTGTGTCAAGTCTGCTTTTTCTGCATTCAGACAAATTCTTTATGCTAATGCGAGAGGTCAATTACAGGCAGTGCTAAATGCATTATTCATCTGTGTGAAGGCAGTGTGCACCAGGGAGGGCAGTGTTGGTGGGGAGGGGGCGGGCTGGAGGCAACAGTGCTCCAGTATAACCACAGAGTCCTTCCAGATAAATGTGTTAGGCAGGGAGCTAACCAAACATCCCATGGTTCAGTGGTTTGATGAATGAGTGACTACACGTTGGTGCATCTGTACATCAGCAGGATTGTGTGTGTGAAGAGCAATAAGACATGAACTCTTAAAAGCTGCAGAGTCTTTGTGTGTATCGTCTCGCTGGGTCTCAGGTGCAGAAGAGGCACGTAAAGTGCGGTCTTAATGAGAGATAACTAAAAAGGATTGAAAGGAGTGGTGCTCAGACAGAATGAGAGAGGATCAATACTTAAAAGGGGGAAAATTAGGAAGAATAATACAAAGAGAGAAAGGTACATGACGTGCTTTCACCCACTTTTGTTGGTGATTTTAAATTGAATACTAAATTTGATATTTAAACTTAAGCAGAATGATTTATTAATGTTTGCAACAATTTACTGTTATTTATGGAAATTTTAATGCCAAATAAAGGATGTTTTTTTTCACGTTTTTGCACTTGATATTGAAATAAACTCACTGCGCCTGTGTTTAGACAACAGCACAATGTTTGTACACACACCTATGAGCGCTATTTGGGGATTGCGCCCACATACCTCTGGCCCCAGGTGTCTTCTGTGCCGATGTGAGGGAGATTATTAGCCAATAAACCGGAACAAACCAGTTTACTATCTTTTATTTTTTGCAAATAAATTTAATCGAGGCTTGACAAATGTGTTGAATGCTGTTTCTTTCACACATTTTTGCAAATCTGTTTTTGCAAATAATTCCAATCATGCATTCTTGCATCCTTTTGTTGTGATGATAAGAGGTTTGATCATAAGTTACAGGTGTCAGCACTTGTGCCTTTGTAGTATGTGCTGAATCTCTGTTGTACTTTGGCGCGGTCTGTCCTGTGAAAGAGATTTGGGACTTTGCCGTGATATTAGATGCAAAGTGATTTATATTGTAAGTTAAAGACCCAGCAGTAATACAGAGAGAACCCCAACGATCAGATGACTCCCTATAAGCAAGGACTTGGCAACAGATGCAAGGACAGAAGGCATACTGGAAGAGAGCCAGAGATTACTAACTAATGATTAAATATAGTTGCAGTGAGTGATGTTGAGTGATGAAGAAACACTCAGTGCGTCATGGGAAGCCCCCAGCAGCCTGCGCCTATTCCAGCATAACTAAGGGAGAATTCAGGATCACCTGATCCAACCCAAACTATATGCTTTATCAAAAAGGAAAGTTTCAACCCTGATCTTATAATTAGAGAGCGTGTCTATCTCCTGAATCCAAACTGGGAGCTTGAAAGCTGAAGGCTTTGCCTCCAATTCTACTTTTAATAACCCTTGAAACCACAAGTAAGCCTACAGTCTGGGAACAAAATGCTTTATTGGGGAAATATGATGCTGTGAGGTCAGATCAAATGGGGCCTGATTATTCAAGACCTTGTATATGAGGAGATAAATAGTAATAATAATAATGCATAAATAACTGTGATCCTTCAGTTTGATTTTTTAAGAAAAGAAGAAAAGGTCCCAGTGAAGTAAATCCGATGAGCAGGGTGAGTGGTGAGCTAAGGTCTGCGCATGTTTTAGGAGCTTGTTGAAATCACAGGGACAGAGTAAGTGCTCATAATGAGACAACCACAGAGCCTTCTAAAAATAACCACAGCTCTGAAGGTGGTCTAGATTTATCTGAGAAGATCCTCTTGAAGGGGAGCTCAGCCAAGTTCAAACAAGCTAACTTTTTAAAAATTATATCTCATACATTTCTTTACAACTCTTTTGCGAATGTTTTTAATATATATTTTTAGCTTGGAGAAGAAAGGAAAACTGAGAGCAAGATCAGAGGGAAGATGCACAGTAAACTGCCTCGATATATGTGCCACCTACTCCACCCAGTGAGCTAAACTGGTGGTCAAGAATAAAATACCAAAGCTAACAAAACGAAATGATTATCCCGTGCAAAAGTTTGTTTTAAGTCACTAACAGAGAGATGGCAGGTTGTTGTTGTTAAAACACAAAATATTTTGTATAAGTGACGTTGGTTGCCGAGTAGCCTGCTGGAGTTACTGTAAGGTATAACATTAGTTACATTATGCTAGCTTAAGCTAACACAACATTAGCTTAGCTGATTGAGCAAAGCTGATTTCACCACAGCTGTGTCAAACAAAATGGTAAAGTATATTTCAGGATAACCCTAGAACGATATTGTTTTGAATGCTGTGTGATTTTGAGTTTAAATTCACACACCTTAAATTCTTTAGGCGCTGTCTTTTTTGTGTGTCACTGAATTGAAAGTATTTCCTCCCTTGTCTGAAAACCATGATAGCATCAGTAAGAAAGTCCTGCCTTTGTTATTGATGTGTTGGAGCAGGGCTGTGTTGGCAGGTGCATGTTCTTTGCCGTCTTCTTCATGTTGTTTTCTTTGTTAGATAGAGTAGGTAGATAGTCTTGTTTTCATCATTTTGACATAGAAAGATCCTGGAAGGCATCATAAGTATCTGTTCTGGTAACATCGCTAGTGCAAATGCCCCCCCCCCCCTCCTCCTCCTCCTCCTCCTCCTCGTGACCTGGAAGTCCAGGATGTCCACGATGGAGACAAAACTAATTAAAACTCTCCTCCAATGTTATTAATGGTTCAAAACTCCACCGGGTATAACTGAGGTAGAATTTTCCAAACTTATTATTGATTTAACTTTTTAACTGAGTGGCAAAACATGGCAAGGTAGTTACTCCTGGGCCTCAGTCACTCAGAGTAGCTGTAAATGAACAAAACATGAAGTTTTTACCTTTTTTCCATACTAAAGAGAGATATTTTCCTAAAATGTTGTTCTTTGTATTGATGATTCAGCTGGAAGATTTGCCCATCTAAGTTTTGGCAGCATTTTAAAATGCCAGTTATCTAACAGTGTCTGATTTTTCTTCTAGAACTCTAAACTTTTAAAATATCTCCTTCCTACTTATGCTGGAGAAGCTCAGTGGGAGTAGCTGGTGGGTCTCAGAGTATTTTTTTTTACCTGACAATGATCTCTTGTTCACTCAGAGAACAAATAAGTGCATCAAAGTGCCATTGAGACTTTGCGTGACTTTCAGTGGATTTTGTGGCATTTGCCACTTGATCCCTAAAATGTGAGTAGGCATCGAGTAGCTTGGGAATTATTGCTCTGTGTCTCTGTGCTGTGCATGTGCCTGCATGTATGCAATTATTGCTCATCCTTACATCTTCATATTTGTATAATTTAATGATCTCTCATGTCCCGTTCCAGAATAGTCTATCATCCAGCCACAAATCAGATCTCTCCATCCCGATGTTGCTACAACCAGCTTTTCTCCTTTTCCACCTCCATCCTGGTTTCCCCTTTTCTATTCCCGGGCTCTGTAATTTATTACAGAGAGGCGTGATCAGATTTACGGCAAAGTTAATGAGAAAAACACTGAGAGGGGTGTGTGTGTGTGTGTGTGTGAGAGAGAGAGAGACAAAGAAAGAAGCAAAGGGAGTTTGGAAAGAGGTAAAAGGACAGAGGGAGGTATGAGGGTGTCCTTCATGCACCCTTGAGTTTGTGGGTGGGTTGAGTAAGTGCAGGAGATGGGGAGAGATACGGAGAGCACGCATGATAGAGATAGGTACTTGAAAGGAGTTTCATAAAAAAAAACCCTCCTCTCCTCTCCTCTCGCCTCAGGCAGAGCTCCTCACTGTGATCCTTGTCAAACCTCTCTCTCTCTCTCTCTCTCTCTCTCTCTCTCTCACATGCAAGCACTTAAGCTCATAGCTTTAGCTATCACATTGGGGATTATGTTTGTGTGTGTGTGTATGTGTGTATGAGCTAATATAGTGCTCACAGGTAGTATATTACAGATTGTGTTTGCTAAGAGGCTCATTGGCACATCCAGGACTGTGTATTTACAGTCTGTTCTGGCTATGAGGCGGCGAGCATCTGTGCTTGGAGGTGAGCGGGATTAATGTAGGAGAACAAATAGCATCGGGGATGTACATAATAGTAATGCGTGCTGCGGCCGAGGAAGGTGAGGCAGTTTGGAAGTCCTTCAGAGCTTCTGTGCAAATTTGTGAGAAGAGTGAGGAAGATTGAGTCTTTGGAAAGCAATACTTGTTTTCTCTGTTGTGCTTTAAAGCAGTGGTTTTGGTTGCTGTAATAAATTCTTCTATTCAGGGTGGACATTTGGATGTTTTTCTCATACAAAGTCAGCGTGAGTGGTAGCTGGAAACATCTGCAGTCCTTGTATTGAAGGTTTACTTGGTTCTGAGTCAGTTTGACTTATGCAGTTATTTTTCGTTTAGTATAAAAAGAGTAAATGTCAGCTCCATTCATCATTAGGGTTCATGCTTTTGGGAAGATGAATGGCTGTAATATCACAGCATATCACAGTAAGGCGTCCGGTAATTGTTGGAATTTATCAGTCTGGACTGAATTGGCAGGCCGATTGACCAGCTGACGCTATCGTGTCTATGCTAAGCTGCCATTTAAAGGACAGGGCTTGTGTTGCAGATACCCAAGCATCCTCTTGGTTTATCATCCTTTCTCCCCATATTCACATTATTTATCCCCCAGCCTGCCTCTCCCACCCTTTCATTCCCCCTCTCCTATGCTGGGCCATCTCACTCAGTGTGGAGGATTAGTGAAGACAAAGAGAGCTCCTGGAGCCGGCTCTTGTTGAAGACAGAAACAGGAGGTAGACTGTTGTTCTCCCAGCAGGAAAAGATACTAATACCTCACCAAAGACTATTGTCTCAGATAGCTTACCCATTTTATTCTTTCACGCTGACGTGCGGTTTACTGTCAGGAGATGAACTGCTTAACAAAATTTACCAGCCTACAAAATCCGATGTGTAGATGGAGACCAACATTACCACCAAATACAGACAGAAATGCAAACACATAAAATCACAGGGTGTATTAAATTGATACACATTTTTGGGGGGATATACCTTAGTAGTTATTACTACTCAGTCCCAAGTGTGCAGGTCTCCAAAGTCTCTTTGTCTCCATTATCCTCTCTCTACATGACATGGTGTTCACTAGCCATGCACGTGCTGTCACAGATAGAGCTTTGCATGTTCTCCTTAGTTCCTGCAAAATCCCCAGTCTCTGCATAATTCAGGAGTCAGCTCTGGTTGTCCTGTATGTTGCGTGCTATAGACCTAAGTGCGCAATGATGCCAAGAAAGTAGGAATACTGTATAGCTTTCCATCCTTGTTTATTACCTCTACCAAGGAAGTTATGTAACTGTTTTTTTAACTGGTTTAAAAAGAAACTTACAGATTTGCATGAAAACTTTACTTTGCCTTTTCTTTTTCTTTAAAGTTTTCAAATAGGGCAGAATTATGCATTTTGAAATATATATTAGTACATGCATTGGAATAAATATCACAGGCTAATGTGGATAAAGACACCCCCCCCCCCCTCTCATTTCTTACATGGGTTAAAAGGAATTTCAGTCTTGGCAGTCCGGGGCGGCTCTTGTTTGTGAGCATCAGTATTCCCTCTGCAATAAGAGCAGGGGTCCCAGGGAGTCTGCTGGTGGAACTACAAGCCTGATAAGTGATTGGAGAGTGAATGAATTATAGCCTGGAGACCTGTAATGAGGCCTCAGTGGGAGACAGGGGTGGGGAGTGGTGGGCAGGTGAAAGCAGCTGCAGCTTTCCCCAAAGAGAACAACCCCTCCTCAGTTTTTTCTTCTTTTTCTTTTGCCTTTTCACATCTTTATTTCTCTTACACACCTTTCCATCTCCCTGCCTCCCCCTCATGCTTTCTCTTGTGCACTTATCCTTCCTCAGCACTCCCCCCATGCTCATTACAGACGCCTGACACAGCACATATGCCGTCCTTTGTGTGTCCTTATGTGTCCTTTTATTACTGGGTTAAATGTCAAATCCATACATGGAGTCCATTTGATGACAGCAGTGCCTGTATGCTTATGTGTCGCTGTGTCGCTATATGTGGTTAAATTTGCTGTTTTTCAGCATCTTATTGTGTTTGTGTGTTTTTGGGTGTTGAGTTTATTAAGAAGGTCCTTTTGAAAAGCCTGTGTGAAAGCAGTGAAAAGCCTGGTACCCCAACACTTCTGCCAATCCACTCGCTCACACGCACAAACATTAGTCCTGCCAATCAAGCCTTTTAGTGCTCTTTTTCATCCCAGCGCCACCGCAGTGCTCGGCGACACAGATCGTGAGAGGAATTTTAGACCACGCAGAAACTTCGTTTATGTGTGCGTGCATGGCTCACCTCAGGAGATTGGACGGGGTTGCCACAGCAGATGTCTTTGCCCAGAGCAACTCACAACAAAAATGCTTTAAAGGAAGGCTGAAGTTTTGATGTGATGGACTCATTGCTTCTCGCTGCTTCAGTCACTTTTTACCTTTGCAAAGGGCCATTTAATGAAGTTGAATAAGCCTTTTTAGAACAACAATTTCCCAACTGAAGCTGCATCAGTGCTCTTATGTTTCCACTGGTTCAGTGTGTGTGAGTGTTTGATGGAGCGGGGGGTTGGCTGACATTAAAATGTAGAGGGAGATGTGATTGCTATGTAAATGGCTGTTCTAGGTTGGCTATGAAACACCGTGGGCTGTAAGCGAAGCGTCTGTGGCTCTGCCTCCAAAATCTCCTCCAGGGCTGATTGACAGCTGTACGCCAGCTCTTAGACAGATGTTGCTGCGGCAGCAGGGCCAAGAAGACTCTCTTCAATTACAGCTGAGGATAAGCAGACTATTTATAAAAGCAATGAGCTGAGAGGCAGACGCTGAATGAGACAGAAAATGAGCGAAAGCTGTGGTTGCCTGTTTGTACTGTCCCTGTTGCAGGCGCACATCTGGACTGCACAGATACTCTCACGTGCCAGACACAGCACAAATATGGCAACGAGCCACGTTATTAAAAGTGACAGGTGATTGATCATCTCGTTATAATGCAGCGTTTCCCTGGATGCATGTTGATCTTAGGCTGGAACATTGATGCCGATCAAGCACACCTCGTCATGGCAACTGCACTCTCCTCCAGAGGGAGAGAGGGGTGGATTTTCCCTTTACATCCCCCCAAAATATCAGGAACAGCAAAAGGAACATGACAAAGAGGAAAAAGCAGTGACTCAGCCTGTAAAATCCCAGATCCCCCCATTTGTTCAAGCATCTGCGGGATGTGCTGGTGGACGCCTGACAAACACAACCCAGAAAATCTGATGCCAACATCCAACATTCAGGCACTGCAAACCACCCCACTGGATCTGATGTTCTGGCAACAAGAAGGAGGGGGCGGGGTACATAATACAAGGTGCATGATTTGGCTGATTTTGTGTGAATAGGTGCATGATTTAGACTACTTAACAAACTAAAAGTAATAGATTAAAGGTCTTAAATGGATCTGTTTGTGTTCCTGGCAACGACATCCTAAGCCTCATTTTTACAAACCACATTTCCCTGATCATCATTTACGTTGCGGATTTGCAGCAGAAGGCTACCGCATGTAAACAGTTTATTTCTGTCACATTATCTGTTTGATGGCACATAAAGACGTAGCTCTCAGTTACACATTTATACATGCGCGCTCATCTTAAGCAGGGGCGGGGTGTGGGCGGGTGGGGGATCTCTCTACATAAGAGTGTGTCGGTGTGGGGGATGGGGGTGAGGCTGAGTTTGCGTCTTTGTCTGCTCAATAAATTATTTAAATCCCACAACAATTAAAGCTGAAATCTGTTATCGGCATCATCCATTAGGAGCCTGTGTTGGTGCCTTGATGCCTCGCTCGCTTTCCCCCCCGTCAGGGCTCAGCATGGGCCCGGACAAAGATCACAAGCTCTGAATCTTAAACACACATCCCAGCAGAACAAAGGCTAACAGTGCACTCCTGTGACCCGAACACTCTTGAACACGCCAAATGTCTTCATCACGGGAGTGCATGAATATGTTCACTGTGCTGTTTTTTTTTATGTCAAATGTTCACCGTGTCTCCAGAGTCACGGTGTGTTTAATTTGCACTGTGAAGGTTTAGTCTGAGGTGATGTTTGCTCCATGCATGCTCTATTTTTCTTTCCTTTACAGACGTGATGGCTGTGCATGGGATATCTGTTAGGATCCCGAGCGCTCTATTCACACCTTGTGTTCCGTCTCTTTCCCTTCCTTCCGTGCCATTATTCTCCTCTTCTTTCCATTTTATTTCTCTATCCTGTATACCCACACATGTTTTATAGCCATAGCAAACTGCCCATTAGTCATCATAGAAAGCAGCATCATTCCCCTGTGGGTGTGCGCGCAGCTATGTCAGGACTTTTTTCTCAATAAAACAGTATATATGTGTGAGTATCAGCATCAGAAAACTTTTGCTTCCTCGCTGAAAGCTCAGTTAAAATATGAAAAATGCATCTGACTTTAAAACTGAAATCCTTTAGTAAGCATATATATATAATTTTTTTTGCTTGAAAGAGTAAATTTTGTCTTTTGTCGGAGATCCTGCTGTTTTTGTAAAAGTCCAGAAACTAGGTGGTCCATGAAAAAATGGATATGAATAAATTAGATGCGGGTCTTTAAGCAGCATTATTACAATTTTACTTGTAAATTGGGGGACAGAATAACAACCACTTAAACTCTGTGGAAGCTCTGAGCTATGCCTGATTTTCCTCCAATTATGACAACCTGTGTCTGTCAGCTCCTCGGAAAACCCCTCATTAACATGCTGACTTATATTGGTTTAATGAAAATAGAGACGTAGATAATAACTCCTGGTTGAGGGAGGAAAGCTGAAGAATGGTGATGTAAGTGACTTTCAGGGAGAGAATGACCTACAAAAGAGACAGTTACAACCAACGTATGCAGAAGATCATCTCTGAATGCACAGCATGTCAAATGTTGACACAAGAAAAGAGAAGCAGAAGGTCTCACTGGGTTCCCGGGGAACAGGAAACTGAGGCTACAGTTAACCAAAATTAGACGATAAAGATTGGAAAAACTTTGCCTGGTCCGATGAGTCACAAGTTCTGCTTGTGACTTTCATTCGACTGGGTCAGAATGTGGTGTAAACAACATAAAAGCATGGATCCATCCTGCCTTGTATCACCAATTTGGGCTGCTAGTAGTGGTGTAATGATGTGGGGAAGGTTTCCCTGTCAGGCTTTGGGCTGTTTAGCATTCAAATACCACAGCTGGTCTGAGTGTTGTTGCTGACCATGTCCATCCCTTAATGACCACAGTGTATATTCTTATCTCTGCTTGCAGCAGAATAACTCACAAAGCTCAAAACTGCATTCAAATGTCTCCCACATTTGATCTATTAATCTCAATAGAATAGAGCACCAAAAGTGGCTCCAACCCAGTACTTGGAAGATCTATCTAATGATTATTAATAACCATGTTATTTCACCTGAAGATGCAGTGCCTTACTCTTTCCTCATGTTTTTCTGCACACTATATATCCAGTGTGAGCTCGTGCATCTTGTATCTTGTAATTAAGTTCCTTCAGTTCTCTGTAAGTGTTTATTTTGTCTACCCCCCACTTTTCATTTTATATAAACAGATTGGAGCAGCTCAAGATGGTAATGAGGCTGATTACTGCTGTTGTTTACTGGCAGCGTAAAGTGAAACGTGGTGGTGATAATGAGCCCCGACCAAGTGCTGAGAAAAAGCAGCACCAACTTTATTAATTCGAGACAAGAAAATGACACATAGGAAAGTACAACTTACAACTGGAAGTTTGTTGGGTAATTTTAGAGATACAGTCCAAATCTAGCCTGCAGACGTCACTTTATATGAGCAAGACAAAAACATTACAAAAGATCAATCACAATAAAATTGTTCAGTTACAACTGAAACAACAAGAAAAGGTTTCTAGGACTGAGCAGGTGTTCAAAATTATGAATGTGATTTATCTTCTCAGAAACGAATAAATATGTAGGACATTCATGTAGATGCTTCGATACAACAATTTTCCACATAAAGATAAACATAAACTTCAAAGACAAAACAGTATTTGCCCTCTTTCTGATGTTTTTTTTGTTTGTTTGTCAGTTTGTTTTTTTTGCTGAAAATGAAGATTTTAAATAATGATTTCATGTATTAAATGGCAAACCCCCCAACTAGCCAAACAGGGAGGTTCCAGTGTGCAGTTTGTACTTTTGTTGTGTCAAACATGTTTGTGCTCAAACTTTCTGACATATGTTCAGTCTTCCTCTAGGCCCGCCAACCCGAACAAGTCTATTTTCCACCTACTTGTCTCCTTATTGATGTCTGGTTGTTGACAGGAAGTTGGAGTAGATTGATAGCTCTCTGGATCAGTGCGGTGAGCGGCCTGCTCAAATACTGCATTCTGTTTCAGCTGCACATTTTATGTTGGTTATTGATTAATCCTGCCTGCTTAATTTAGCTGCTACACTTGAAAGTCTACAATACAAGCTCAGTTTAAGAGATTTAAGAGAGATTATCATGCTGAGTCTTTCCTCTGAGTACGGTTGTTCTCTCTCTCTCTGTCTCTCACTATATGTATATATATATATATATATATATATATATATATATGTGTATATATATATATATATGTGTATATATATATATATATGTGTATATATATATATATATGTGTATATATATATATATATGTGTATATATATATATATATGTGTATATATATATATATATGTGTATATATATACATATATATATATATATATATATGTATGTATATATATATATATATATATATATATATATATATATATACATACATATATATATGTGTGTATATATATACATAAACACCAACACCCAGCACGCCCCTGCGGGCGGTTTATCCTTCAAGCTCGGGTCCTCTACCAGAGGCCTGGGAGCTTGAGGGTCCTGCGCAGTATCTTAGCTGTTCCCAGGACTGCGCTCTTCTGGACAGAGATCTCCGATGTTGTTCCTGGGATCTGCTGGAGCCACTCGCCTAGCTTGGGAGTCACCGCACCTAGTGCTCCGATTACCACGGGGACCACCGTTACCTTCACCCTCCACATCCTCTCGAGCTCTTCTCTGAGCCCTTGGTATTTCTCCAGCTTCTCGTGTTCCTTCTTCCTGATATTGCTGTCATTCGGAACCGCTACATCGATCACTACGGCCATCTTCTTCTGTTTGTCTACCACCACTATGTCCGGTTGGTTAGCCACCACCATTTTGTCCGTCTGTATCTGGAAGTCCCACAGGATCTTAGCTCGGTCATTCTCCACCACCCTTGGGGGCATCTCCCATTTTGACCTCGGGACTTCCAGGTTATACTCGGCACAGATGTTCCTGTACACTATGCCGGCCACTTGGTTATGGCGTTCCATGTATGCCTTGCCTGCTAGCATCTTGCACCCTGCTGTTATGTGCTGGATTGTCTCTGGGGCATCTTTACACAGCCTGCACCTGGGGTCTTGCCTGGTGTGATAGACCCCAGCCTCTATGGATCTTGTGCTCAGAGCTTGTTCTTGTGCTGCCATGATTAGTGCCTCTGTGCTGTCTTTCAGTCCAGCTTTGTCCAGCCACTGGTAGGATTTCTGGATATCAGCCACCTCCTCTATCTGCCGGTGGTACATACCGTGCAGGGGCCTGTCCTTCCATGATGGTTCCTCGTCTCCCTCCTCTTTCTTGGGTTTCTGCTGCCTGAGGTATTCACTGAGCACTCGGTCAGTTGGGGCCATCTTCCTAATGTATTCTTGGATGTTCGTTGTCTCATCCTGGACTGTGGTGCTGACACTCACCAGTCCCCGGCCCCCTTCCTTCCGCTTAGCGTACAGCCTCAGGGTGCTGGACTTGGGGTGAAACCCTCCATGCATGGTAAGGAGCTTTCTTGTCTTTATGTCAGTGGCTTCTATCTCCTCCTTTGGCCAGCCTATTACCCCAGCAGGGTACCTGATCACGGGCAGGGCGTACGTGTTGATGGCCCGGATCTTGTTCTTACCATTCAGCTGACTCCTCAGGACTTGCCTGACCCTCTGCAGGTACTTGGTGGTTGCAGCTTTTCTAGCGGCCTCTTCATGGTTCCCATTCGCCTGTGGGATCCCCAAGTACTTGTAACTGTCCTCTATGTCTGCAATGTTGCCTTCTGGTAGTTCAATCCCCTCAGTTCTGACTACCTTCCCTCTCTTTGTTACCATCCGACTACACTTCTCCAGTCCGAACGACATTCCAATGTCATTGCTGTATAGCCTGGTAGTGTGGATCAGTGAATCGATGTCTCGTTCACTCTTGGCATACAGCTTGATGTCATCCATGTACAGGAGGTGGCTGACAACTGCTCCGTTCTGTAGTCGGTATCTGTAGCCAGTCTTGTTAATGATCTCACTGAGGGGGTTCAGGCCTATGCAGAACAGCAGTGGGGACAGAGCATCTCCTTGGTAGATCCCGCACTTGATGGTGACTTGTGCTATGGGCTTGGAGTTGGCCTCTAGTGTTGTACGCCACATCCCCATTGAGTTCCTGATGAAGGCTCTTAGGGTCCCATTGATCTTGTACAATTCTAGGCATTCCAGTATCCAGCTGTGGGGCATTGAGTCATAGGCCTTCTTGTAATCAATCCAGGCAGTGCACAGGTTGGTCAGTCTGGTCTTGCAGTCTCGGCTGATTGTTCTGTCTACCAGTAGCTGGTGTTTTGCGCCTCTGGTATTCTTGCCAATTCCTTTCTGTGTCCCGCTCATGTATTGACCCATGTGCCTGTTCATCTTAGCCGATATGATGCCTGACAGGAGCTTCCATGTAGTACTGAGGCAGGTTATTGGTCGGTAGTTGGAGGGGACCGGTCCCTTCTTGGGGTCCTTGGGGATCAGGACCGTCCGGCCTTCAGTTAGCCATTCCGGGTGTCTCTCGTTAACTAGCAGCTGGTTCATTTGTGCTGCCAGACGCTCGTGGAGTGCAGTCAGCTTCTTCAGCCAGTAGGCGTGAACCATGTCGGGCCCTGGTGCTGTCCAACTCTTCATACTGGAGACCCTTTC
>NC_140606.1:28790235-28795235 GCF_057381915.1 Diplotaxodon limnothrissa | reverse complement strand
ACTTTACTTAATTAATCCCAGGAGAAAGTAATTTTATTACAGGACTTCTTACATTACTTTTGCTTTTCTCCGTGAAATGACCTGAAAGGCATTATCTCAGAATTACCATTTACCTATATAAACGTGTAGGCTACAGTCCCACACACCATGTCTACGCTGTAGACTGCGCCGCTATTTTTCCTTCTCCGGCACACAAACTGAAATCAGCTGGTGCAAGTGCAAGAACCGCTAAGCGGGGTCAATAAACAAGCGGACTAACAATTCCAAGGAACTGAACTAATGGGAACCAATTTGCTACAAGAATCAGCTCTTGATTCCCATTCCTAGTTTGGAACATTGACATCTTCCAGGATTCCACCCACGCACACTTGCTTATCAGTGATTATCTTCTCCTGCACGTCTGGACCAGTGTCAGAGCCCCTGATCGCTCCCTGTCAGTCCCAATCTTACGTGTGTACTTAGTACTTACATGTGAACTCTGTTTTCATTGTAGACCGACATGGAGCAAATTTACACTTTCTGTCACAAAGAGACAAAACAGCACTTCCAGGGAGTGATACAAAAACATCAGCACCACTGAAACTACCCAATTAACACATCAGGATTCAATCACAATGTAGGCAGACATGAGAACGCGAGAAGCGTTACCCGTACCGAGTAAAGGTCGGATGTCATTATCAAAACAACATTTGCAGACACTGCTCACATGCTAACACCGGGTGAGTAGCACAGCAGGGAGGTAGAGATGTCTGATAGTAGCTCTCATGCTGTTATGTGTGCAGCAGCGAAGCTGATGGTTCCACTGTCGACCCTGTGTGTTATTCTCCCTCCTTGAGTTTTTTATTGGTTAATCAATGAGTTAAGTTTTCCACACAGAGATAAACCACTCCTCATTCAGCTGCCTGGTCTCTTTGATAGCTCGATGAATCTTCTGCAAGCGTCGACTGACGCAAGATTAAGATTCCTGTGATAATCCTCTAAAATCTGGACTTCAGTTACAGGACACCCGCTGAGGCATGGAGGGACATCATATAAGTAGCGGGGATTATAATGGTCAGGAATTACGCAGCTAAGCAGCAGATTAGTGAGATATTAGATGCTTTACAGCGAATGATCCAAACGATTACATCACACATCGTACATTATGGTCACCTGTAATTATGGCTCATTATAAGGCAGTCTGCAAATTAATTAATCTTGGAGCTGAATATCCACAACTGCAGCCCATCTGCACTCTTCTAATGTCATCGTTTCCCTTTTAGTAGCAAAGAACAAGAGCCTCTTTTTGATTATTAATGCTTCTGTTCATGGAGGTTAATATGAGACAAGCCCTGGTTGTTACTCTGCTCACTGTGGAGGGCAAAATGTCAGCCGATGTAACGCAGCTGCTGCTCTGATAGATCTAGGTCAGAATCCTCCAGTGCTCATGTAGCCCATACGTAATAGAAGTAATACAAACTTCTGAAACTGGAAGCATTCAGGCTTTCTGTCCACGGTTTACCTTCAGTGCAAGGAATGAATGACAGGCTCCTTATCCTCGTTCTGCACAAAACACATCACAGAGAGCAGATGCTATTGGGTTTTATATGGGATGTTAAACATGGCACCTGTGACACGATGATGGTAACAGCCAGATGTGGCCCAAACATCACAACACACATCTGTCGGTGGAAATCAGCCAATTCCAGTTGATGGATGTTTGCATTTAATCCAAAACTGTGCGATCAGTAGAAAACATACCAGTTTGATTAAGGATCCTTTTATTGAGTGCACACTGTACCCCTGCATATTTGTTATGATTGGAAAGTTTGGGTTCTGCACTACAGCTGCAAACTTTGGTTTTGTGGTTTTGAGGAAATACTGCACGCACAGAAATGAACTCGATCACCTAATGAGGAGTAAAGTACAGCAAAGTGTGTCTAATGTCCTTATTTCCTTGCATTATGTGATCGCGGTGGTCAAAGTTTCACTGACATTCAGAGGGCAGAGCGTCCTACTTGTTTACCGAGTGTCTAACCTCGACCTTTTTGTTGTGCATTGTGTTGTCCAGATAAGATGATTAATTATCCTCGCATGTGTCTTAAGAGATCACAGATCTCACAAATTTAGCAACACAAGCTGAGGATGTACCCACAGTGCTGATGTTGGGTGTTTCTTCCTTTGATGAGAAGTGGAGCAGAAGGTTCAGGGCGACAGAAAGAGGAGAGACGCTGGGATAGTGGAGCACAGCGCCACTTATAAATAGCCCTCTCTGTCTCTTCACTTCACACTCGCTCTCTGTCTCTTTACTCAACCTCTTTCTCTTGTGGCTCTATTTAGGTTTATCTAGCAAACCTTTCATATGCTCTGACTCTCTGCTAATGTAAAAAAAAAAAATCCCCTCTCTTATTACAGCGGTGGCAGCCTGCTGCTAACTTGCTTGAATCTTATTTTTCTATTCTGGATTTCATGGATAGGGCATTATGAAAATAGCGAGAGGCAGAGTTAGTATCGCGAAAAGGAAACCGATAGCTGAATGTGATTTAACTGGAAGTTGCAAATAAGTGGTTAAAAGGCAGGAACACAGAAAGAAATCAGTCTCAGCCTGATGGGTGCAGTTTCACTTTGATAATTCAAAGATGATTGTTTATGCAGATGACTTCCTCACACTCACACATGCACTCGTCTGTATTACCACACATTTCTAAAGTCTTCAGTTTGAGTCCTGTAAAGTGTAAACTGCATGAATGCCTGATTCATTCAAATGAAAAAGACATTTTAGTGATGTTGTAAGCCTGATTCTTGTCTTTACCCACCACTCTAATTCATTGGCTAAATGCTTTGAATGCACTACAGTTTGATTTAAATGCATTTGCTTTATTTCTCTACTGTATCTAATAAATATATTAAAATGAATGACTTTAGATAAAATGGATGTGCCTTGTTTAAAGGAAGTGTTGATACTGTGCTGAACAACGTTTTCCTTACAAGGTTTTAGTTCAGAGAGTTTTAGCTCCATCTTTGGAAATGCAAATTGTTTGTAGTAACGTCTTTGTTAATTGGGATTTCATTTTTTTTTTGTTTAATTTGGTCCAAGTTAACATGAAAATGTGTACCATCCACCCATTTTCTTCACCACTTGGCAAGTTTAGAGTCACAAAGGTCACTCTGTCTAAAGGTGGGGTACACCGTGTACAGGTTGCCAGTGTATCACAGGGGTACCACACAGAGACAGACAACCATTCCCACTCCTGGAGTTATGACGTGTTTATGCTTGCTGCTTGGCCCCTGTCATGTGGTGGCACATGCGAGTTTGATGTCACATCCTCTGCCACGCTTCACCTTATCTGTGGTTCTTTGGCCGACCACCAGTTAATCTTAACATGCATGTCTTTATACTGTGGGATGGTGCAGGAGTACCTGGAGAGAACCCATGCAGGCACAGATAGAACATAAAGGCTCCAACCAGCAGGTGGGTTTTGAACCCAGGACCTTCTTGATGTGAGGCAACGATATGCTGTATAAAAATGATAGATTTCTGTCAAAGAAAAAAGGAAAAACTCTTTGCTGGAACAGTTGGGTTTAATTGACTCCTCACAGGAGAGGGCAGAGGCAGATGAAACCCTGATTTGCTTGAGGACTGCTTTAATGTCCCTTTGTCCAAAGTCAGGCAGATAAAAGAGCATTTGAAAATTTGTCTTGTATGCGCCGCACTCTGAACTCAATCCCGTCCGACACCTCACTGAACTCTGCTGTAGGATAATAAATCACACAGATTTCCACATGCATGTGTAGTTCAACAGTGTGCACATGCATGCATCCTAACAGAAGCTTGTGCATCAGGATGGGGTCTACTCAGAAAGCTGGAGAGTGGAAGTGGATCTAGAGGTGCATTGCTGTGCACATGCAGAAATTGATCCTCTGATAAAAGCTGCATTTCCTCAGGGAGAACTGCTTCCTACTTAATGGCTGTTAGGTAGCAAGAAATGGACCAGGAAGAGATGGCCTGCCTGCAGAGCACTTAGGTACTTAGACATCATGCACATCTATAGACGATAAATGTGTGCAGAGAGACACGTAGATCAAGAGTGAAGACAGAGAGACGGAGATGGTAAAAATCTGACTTCCTGCTGCAGAGAAGTTCGGATAGAGGAGTGAAGTCGCTGAGGCGTTAGCGCGCAGATGGTCAGATGTGAACGTGCAAAGCTCAAAGTGCAAATTGTCAAACAAACACGCGAACAGTATATTCACATATCTTCAACAGAGCTTACTTGCACTTGCATGTATTAGCAAATGAATTCTGTGTAATGGATTGCTTTGGACTCATTTCCTTGTGGTGTCCTCGGATCAAAGATGGTCCCTAGGTGAACGGCAAACAAGCATATGGGAATCCCGAGGACACCACAAATTAAATATGGTAGTGAAGAGGGGAATATTTCACTACATCATGTGTGTGAGCTTCATCTGTGTGTATTTGTGTGTTTCCACACAGGGCGGAGAGCACTGCTACTATCAAGGAAAGGTCAGAAACATCCCTCACTCCTTTGTGGCTCTCTCAACCTGTCACGGGCTGCAGTAAGTACAAATAATACAGATGCGACTTTTTATATGCATGTGTGTGTTTCAGCCTCTGTTCTAAGTCCTGCTCCCATTTTTTCATTAGGTTAATGTAATTAGTTTTAGCCAGGCGTCGCTGCCTGTCTGCATTTTAGGTTTCATAGGTTATCACTCTGGCAGACGGACAGACAGACAGACATCTTCTCTTCTTCTCTTCTTCCTTTCCTGTTCTCTTTTCTTTTTTTCCCCTTCTCCTCTAGCCTCCACTAACGTTGGTATTTTTAGCTTTTTCTGCTTGAGGCGAGACGGGTCAGAAACAAGGCCTGCTGTGAGGGATGCATGCACACTTTATGCTTTCTAAGTCAATGTATGTAGTCTCCTGTGTATATATGTGTGTATATATATATGCATGAAAAGAGGCGAGACGCTCTCCATCCCGCATGTGAGAAATTCACTGTTTGTTG
>NC_140606.1:28760235-28785235 GCF_057381915.1 Diplotaxodon limnothrissa | reverse complement strand
AGCTGCTTCTGTCGTCTCCAGCGTTTTCTGGAGACACTGAATTATTGAAGCAATGAGAGAGAGAAGATTCAGAAAATAGGCAATCCAATTTGACAAAGTAGATAAACTCAGAAGGGTGCTGCAGCACTCTCCTTGCAGAGATACAGGGTGTGTAAGTATATCATGACAAACATTTGGCTGAAATGTTGCGTTTCTGTAAAGTCTTTAAAAGCCACAGCTAAAGCAACATCTTATAGAGTCACTCCAGAAAGCCGAAAGACAGCAGTCACAGTGTTACTTCAGAAGATAACGTGTTCAGTATTTTGGCACTAACTAAAAAAGACCAGAGGCAGAGCTGAAGATGCTAAGATTGTTATTGAGAGTGACCAGAATGGACAACATTAGAAATGACCTCAGATTGAGCAGTTTGGACACAAAGTTAAAGAGACAACGCTGCGATAGTTTGGACATGTGCAGAGGAGAGACAGTGGATAAATGCAGCTGCCAGGCAGGAGGAAAAGAGAAAGACCTCAGAGAAGATTGATGGATGTAGTGAAGGAGGCCATGCAGAGAGTTGGAGTGACAGAGAAGGATGATGGGACAGGGTGGGATGGATGCCACTAGCCCAACTTGGCATTACTCTTTGGTTAATCTGAAAACGACTGAGTAATTTAATGTTTAACATGTGATTACCCAACTTTGTTTATGTTATACTAAAGCACATTTTCTATATTATTGTGATGATGCTTTTTTACACTGGTGTAAAGTACAGTTATTAACAATCAGTGGCACAGTGGTTAGCACTGACACCAAGCTGCAAATTAATTAATAAATGTTGATTCTAAACTGACAGGAGGTGTGAATGTGATCGTGTCTCTGCGTGCTGGCCTGGAGACAGACTCATGACTTGTGCCTGAATTCGATGCGCAGTTAAGTAAAAGGATGGATGGATTTATTTGGTACTTCATTAAATGTGTCAGCAGATGATGCGGATTTTACAGGCGAGAAATAACTTTTTTATAAATCAGATGTAAAGTCTGATTGTAGATAAAATTTATGACATTGGTTAAAACTGGCTTCACTTTGGTCTTCTACAGCATGAAGATCCAAAAGATCAAAGGTTTGAGACCCAAGAGGAGATGCAGTAGACCAGCCTCAGCTATTGCGCTCCCAATCTAGCTGAGGGGCACTGAAAGCCCCTCAGCTAGTGAACGTTTTGACAGGAGGTTCTGGTTTACAATAATTTCTACTGAGAGCTCTGGTAGATTTTCTTAGTGTACAGGCTGTGATCAGCTGACCTGCTGCTCTGTTTGGATGTAAACAACCAAATTCAACCAGATATCAGCAGATGTTTCATGACTTGTCCTGCTCAGTCAATGGATCTAAGCATCATCAACTAAAATTCATATGAATCTCTGCTACACTTGACATAACCTTACTTTGACTGTGAAACTGCAGATGATTTTCATGCAATCTTTAAATAACACATAGCTAGCTCAGTTTGTTTTGCAGCAGGTTTCACAATAAAAAAAACCCCCATAATGTCATGTGTACAGACCCAATATCTGATTTAAAAACATGAGGACTTAATGGAAACTTTAAATCTGCACTATATCAAATTCCACTGAGCAGTCTGAGCAAAAACTCCCCCAAAATGCAAAAGTAACGAGCCTGTTTTTGAAAATTTAAGGAGTATAAAATACAGATATTTGTTTAAAAATATAGGGAGTAGAAGTAAAAATTAAAAAAGCTACTCAAGTAAAGTACAGATACCTGAAAATTGTAGATACCAGTACTTTGTAGTAACAAAGTACAAATACTTTGTTACTTCTCACCTCTGCCGATCTGTGGCCTTTTAAAAATATCACATAAATCAAGTGTATACAGAGTAGTGTGAACAGAGTAACACATTTTTGACAGTTGTGGTAGTATTGGTTTTGGCTTGATGTTTTTGGAACGCTGGCTGCATGACAATGCCGGGGACGGCGCTGCCCTCGAGCCCGGAGGTGCCTGTCAGTTTGTTGTTACTGAGCTCTGGATGTCTGCTCCCCTCGGGCAATGCTCCATCGTTTCTCTCCCCGTGGATTCCTTCTTTCTCTGTTTCACTCTCATTATGTCTGTCTATTTGTCTGCTCGGTCTACAAGTCTGCCTCAGACACACAGATGTCTTCTTCAAAACCCTAGATGCCCTCCATGTCCGGTGTGAGATTTAGTGGCTCTTTTACGAGGAGGCTGTCTGCACTGTCATGCACTTGTTACATTAGACAGCATTCACATATAATCCCTTATTGAACAGCATTGGATGCAAATTTTTTACCCACCTGCAACTAATTGTAGCTTTCCTAAATGTAAAAGAACACAAACAAGAAAACAGGGTTGAAGTGGGGCTGTGAGAGTCAGCGTGGCTCCTGTCGGCCATATGGCAAATCCATCTGCCCTTCTTTCACCAAGGCAGAAAAAGTTATGCAGGACATGAGGTAAACGTGTCCTGAACAAGCTGCTCTTGTCACTTTATGTGGCTGAGCCGGAGTTAAAGTGTCTTGTCGTGTTATGTAATTGGTCTCATATATAATCTGAAAAGCTAGATCTTCAAGATTAAAGCTCACAAGCGAAGAACGAGCTGTTCCAGCGCAGCACGCAGTTGATAAATCTTGCACTTATTGACTGTTAGTGTCGGCATGAGTGTGTGTGCATGTGTGTGTTTATGTGTGTTCATGTAGGGAAGTTGTGAGGAGGATGTGTGATTGACTCGCATAGACAGAAAACACCATATGTTTAGTCCTCCTGTTTGTGTTGTTGTTTTCTTTTTGGACACCATGGCAGCTCCACCTGCACCTCGGAGCCACTGTGGCTACACCCAGAAAGCATAATGCTGTGTGCGTTTTTTGTTCAATGGTGGAGTGACCATGAGTTCAGGCTTTAGGACATTTCAACCATAAAGCCTAAGCAAAGGCATGACGTGTTTTAAGTGTATGTTACGGTTCAAAAAACTGTTGAAGTCCATAAAATGTGTGGTTGAGGTTGCATGTCAAGTTCAGGCTCTCCTGAAGGTTTGAATGAATATATTCAGCCTATATTCAGTAATTATAAGTCATATACTCATTTTGATAAGAAGCCATCACTTGAAAGATTTGAACATGTTTTTATTGAACATGAGTGATGAAGCATCATAGCAGAGTGGAGTCCCAGCAATGATAAGCAGGAACCCCCTGAAGTCTAGACGCTGGTGGTTGGTAGTGAAGATGAGAAGGAAGTGGCACGAGGCAGGATGACATAAGAGCAGTGAGGTTTAAAGCAGACAGTGGAGGCTGATTGGCTCACAGAGAGCAGCAAGAAAATGATTGGACCTGAGCAATGATGAGCAATTTGGTGTAATGGCGTGGGAAAGAGGAAGTGATGTAAAAAACACAGACTAGCAGCAGGGATACCCAGTAAAGCAGCCTTTAGTATCCTTCTTCCTCTATGATCCATGAACACACACTCATAAATTCATTTTCGAGTAGTTTTTCAGTGATTTTTGGGGTGAACCAAATGTGGTAAAGTGTCAACAGGCCTGTTTCTGGTAAGAAATCGTCACATTTTGAGGCAAAGATGACAAGACTTCATATCAAACCACATGTTTGTGTAAAAGTTACCTCTGAAGCTAATCAGAAACTTCTTTGTACCATTTATAAAGGTACTTTTACCTCGAGACCCACCTATGAGGCCACAAGTTGATTTTAAAGCTCCTTACATAATCCTACATTGTTTAAATAAATGTTTCTTGGCAATTATGCAGTTTTTGGGAGGTTCAAATTGTAACAATGCTTATTAAAAATCAAACAGAGAAGCACCCGTAGTAAAGAAACAAACAAACAAACTGAAAACGGGATTAGAAACACTGAAATAGATCCAGTGCCTGAAATTTTGTGTTGGAAGTAGGTGACCCGTCTTGAAAACCCAAGTGGCTATTGGGATTTTTCAAATTAAAGGCTCCAGAAGGACAAACACGCTAATTTTGGTGCTTGTTTCCACTTTTGAAAGATTTTCCAGTTGTCTGCTGCACTAGAGGGGATAACTGAAGATAAGGGGGTTGGGTGGTGAAGGATGCAGAGGAAGAAGGGGGTGTGTCGAGTGCCAGGTTTTAGCATGGGGGTGTTTGCATTTGGTGCCAAGGGAGGATTTTTTACACGGACAGCACAAGCTGGGAATGACACACTGTGTGTGTGCTGGAGCTGATGGGATACAAAAAAGGAGGTGTGTGTGTGTTCGGGGGGTCTCCCTGTGGCCTGAAGCCATGTTCATGTTACTAAACCTGGACCGGTTCATTCACACATGCAAGGAAAGAGTGAGAAAGAATGAAAGGCGTGTTTATCCTCCCCACTTTATGTTCATGAGCCAGCGGTCTGTGTCTGAGGTCTCCCATGGCAACCCAGGCCCCACCCCCTGTTTCTTCCCAGCTCAGCATATGAAAGCCATCTGTGTCGACCTCTAATCTCCATCAGTACTCGCTCCCCGCTGGGTCTATATGCTGTGTGTGTATGTTTTTGAACTGAGATTACTGGCCGGGAGCGATGATGCAGGGAACAAAGAAAGCATGGCATTATTACAACAGTTAAATCAGACTTTGGTGCTCTGATAATGATGATTTGTGCTGTGTGTGCGCTACAGATACATGCAAATGCAAACAGATATTCTTATTTTCATTAAGGTCTTACTAACCATCAGCCACTAAACCTTGACATAATTTCCAATTATACCTGCCGCAGTGATCACTTCACATGCTTGGTCGACTTACATCAAAAACAAAACGAAAAGCTGTTTTTCTTTTTTGTTAGACTGCTCACTGTCATCTACTTCCTTTGTTAAGCTATGAACTCGATTATATCTTAATTTGCTCATACGGCAGGTGACAGCAAATATCATATCCCCCATTGTGCTGTGCAGTAGTGCAAATTTTGGTATAGATGCTACACCAAGTAAATAACGGGCCGTTATTGACAATAATGAAACTTTTAACCCGTAAAAGCTTATGCAGGGGAGAGAAGTGTTTCATGATTTATGAGTTGAATCATTGTCTGTTTAATGACCACTAAATGACTGTGATTTTTACTTTCCATAATAGTTAATTAACACAATAAAATGCATCTTTAAGCTTTCATGTATACTGAAAAAGGGATTTTTGGAAAGCTGGAACATAAATGTGCCTTCTGTTGTTTGGATGTGCCATATCCTCTGAATTTTGGTGAAATCTTCTTTTTAACGAGTGTACACTCTAGAAAGCAGAGTTTATAATGAGATTAGTCTGCCAATGCTGTGCTGGCCATTTTCCCACTCTCCCCTGTTAAGTCATTTATATTCATAAACAACAAATAAATAAATTTTCCCATTTAAACACCACATTGATACTTTTAAGAAGTGCTACATAAACCACTTCAGTGTCCTCTGGCTTAATGGGGATTGGGTTGGAGAAGGGGCTTTAACATTTTATGATACATTTGTGTGAATTAAGAACCCCACAGGCTCCTGATTTCTCTCGGTTAAAGTGGAAAGAGGAGCCATAACCAGCTGAAATCATGGCTGGGCCACATTAAAAAAAAGAAATGCCACAGCAGACAGATGCACATCTTTCCTTTCCTGACACAGCCCTCCTATTTATCCAAGCTTGGGACTGGTACAAGGAGTATGCAACCTTGCGTCCCCTCCTTGCTTTCAATTTGGGGACTTTTTGTATGTTAACCACTATTCCACTTTATTAGGTACATGTTGCTAGTACTTGGTCTACCCCTCGGTATTGAAAACATTCCTCAGAGATTTTGGTCCCTGTTGACTTGATAGCATCACGCGATTGCTGCAGGTTTGTCAGCTGCACATCCATGAAGCAAATCTTTAACTTTACAGGGTCATCTTGACCTCCTCTACATGCGCTGAGTTGCTGCCATATGACTGGCTAAATAGATAACTGTGTGAGTTTGCAGCTTGTATAAAAAGAGAAGCACGTGATTACAGTGTGATTTATGTTTTATTTAAAACAAAAACAGTGTAGAAAAGCATGTTTCTTTGACATTTTCACTTTAGAATCACATAAAGATCTGTACTTCATACGCAGAACCTGCAAGAAGGCAACAAATGTGGCTTAATCATGACTTACAGCCTTAATCAGTCCTTCCAGCTACATTAGCAAGTTTTTTTCTACCACACTAGAGATGTCTTAGTGTTTCTGACAATACAGTAATGTTAACTGCATTTGTACATCAGACTGAACACAGCTAAAAGGTTTATTAGTGGCACCTTTTGATGTTTTTTGACACAAATACCTTGGAAAAGTACGCTGTATCAAATGATTAAGTACTATATAGGAGGCTTTACATTAAAAAAATAGACTCAAGGCTAACAACATAGGTAAACAATGGCAATTAAACCAGGCACATTATAGACACACTCAGTGCAGTTAACAAAGAAATGACAGCTGCTCTTCAAAGTGACAGTTCATTATACACTTCGTGTTAGAACAAAAACAGGTGAGTAGTTGTCCATTCAGGACACAGAAGTCAAAGTTAATTGCAGTCCATAATGCACTTCAGCAGTGATAACAGACAATCCTCATACTGTAAGCTTTACACAAGCAAAAGTCACTTGAAATTAAGGATAAAGTGTCAAGCACAAATGTAACAGAAAATTAGAAAAATTAGGTTGGTCCATTGGCCACTTCAGCAAGGAATAAACTATTATTTAGTGCTCATACTCTGATATAAAAAACAGTGAAACAAGTATTTTTTTAAAAACAATACTAAACTGAATGCAGTGTTTTAGTTTCGAGGTTAATCTCATCCTTCATGTGGTACATCCAGGGTTGTTTCTACCGATTCTCATCCTCTGCCATCAGCAGTTCACAGGCCTGGACTGACTGACAGTATTTTTGAAACTATTACTCTTGAAGCTGTAAATAGCTCTCAGGTCATTACCTTCCATCTATCAAACTCTGTTAGTTTTATCAGTGGTGAAATTTATAGAGGTTCATGGACAGAAGTGATGAGGTTATCAGCCTCTCCTCTTTCACTACTCTTGCGTCAGCACAGGAATATCAATTTCTATTGCTGACATCCGCGAGCGGGTGGAGTAGCGGTGGCCTGTATAGCTGGATGCGTACCCCTGAGAGGGAGCGTAACTCTGCGAGGGGGCATAGCTCTGCGAGGGAGCGTAACTTTGTGAGGGAGCGTAGCCGTAGGCGTGGTTTCCTTCAACCTCTGATCCATAGCCATTCGGTGCAGAAACCTGAGACACGTACACCTGTGGTGGAGCAGGTGCGATAACGCTTTGCACGTAGCCCTGCGCGGGCACATGCGGTTGGGCGTTAATTACTGTAGGAGGGAAAGTCTGTGGTGGGAAAGGCTGCGGAACATAAACTGAGGCAGGAGAATGTGCGTTGGCAATGAGAGGCTGGGTCGACATGGAGTTGGACGTGGACATGGGCAACCAGAAAGGTGAAGGCAGCTTCTTGCACATACAGTACCACATGAACATCAGCAGTGCGGCTAGCATCAGTCCTCCAGAACAGCCTATAGATGTATACACAGCAAAGCCATCAGAGAAGATGTTGGCATATCTAGCGTTCATCTCCTTGGTGCGGAAAAGGAACCACACGGAGGGTGCAATGGGGACTGCGCCGCCCAGGAAGAAAAACATGCCGGCCACCAGGTGACAACCTGGACTGTTCACCAGGCATCTAACTGTTTTAATGTCCGGTTCAGGCTTGTCTGAGCAGCAACAGGTTTTACACATCCCGGTCATGGACAGCAGCAAGGCTAAAATGCCGAAACCGAGGCCTGTGGGAAGGCAGAACTGCAAAAGCCGCAGATCCAGCTGATCCAACTTGGAATACCACTGGAAACATAATAATATATAATTAATGCTGGGACTATTATAAACATCGGAGAATTAAAAAACAAAACATAAGCAGAATAGATCAAGCAATACCTCTGAATCATAGTAGAGGCATCCTGAATAGCCATCCTGCATCACACATTTAGCCCACAGCCCATCATACACACTGATATTCTTGGCATTACGATTAAAGGTGACGAGTTTCGTTACGCGCCACTGCGGAATTAATGCTGCCACTGTGAGCCCACCTACAGACAAAATAGCAATGATGAAGGCAAAAGCATTGGTGGCGTGGATGTCCCGGCACGACATGGCTGGTTATTGCTGACAGGGGAGTTTCCGTTTTCCTGGATAAACAACACAAGTCAGACAGAAAGCAGCAACTGATCAGTTTGATGGACACAGAATTCCTGAAAAACGTGGTTATACAAGTTTATCTGAATGGCCCCATTCCTTTATAGAAGCAAGCTAACTGTGCCACACGCTGACCTAGCTATGGGCAACCCCCCTGTATTTCAATTCACCACAGTGTGGTCGACCCAATATCTGCTGTCCCTGAGAAACAATGCTCTCATTTCACCAGCAAACAAAGTGGGAATGACTCGATGACTGAGGCTGCACTGCAGGAGTGTCTATACAGCAGTGCATTACACAGATTACTGTGCAGCTGAACAATGAGCAAGGCTCGAACTTTATATGACGCATGCAACAGTGACTGACTCAGACAATGCAACTTGCAACTGCTTTTTATTTTATCATCTTAAAAAAAGAGCTCTTATTGCCACTTTCATCTCATCTCTGAAGGTTATCAGGGTCTAACTGAGTATGTTTAAAGCACTTTATGGGCCAATTCCTTGTGGCATTGACGGTCTAAAAAAATCAAGGTGCAGCCAGGTGCACTAGCTGTTTAAATTACCGGGTCATTCCACCTCAAATCAACAAATTTTTTCAACATTTTCTGCTCAACCATCTCTGATCTGCTTCATAATTTTATGGCCAAAGCTTGGGTTGTGGTGAAATAGCTTCATATATCAAAGGCTTTGTTTTGTTTTTTCGTTTAGAGAAATTTGAGCTTGAAATTTTAACCTGAATCAAAAAACTCCTCCAGGATAAAACAAATTTATGTATTATTTACTCAGTTATAATTAGAGTACCATCTGGAAACTCAACTAGAACTTTTTTCTGTTCGGTTAGGACTATCTATTGATATTTTTGTTTTCTGTGGCACGACTTGTGATATTTGCTCAATTTTCTTCATTTTACGAATAAGAATTTCACATCAAAAAGCCTTTCACAAGTTTTCTTTTGTATAACTATATGCAACACATAAATTGTCACCAGCTGTATTTTGGAATGTCATTTTTATTTTTATTTTTTGGTGGATGTTCAAATATGGGACTTCCCAGGACTACACAAAAAACTTCACAGCAATCCTTAATTTATATCAAAATGTTAAACCAAAACAGTTTTAGGTGATTTGAGATTAACTGACAGGATATCCTGGCTCAAAACTAGAGGCGGACAGGATTTTACAGTCAGGATGAATGGACTGTGAAGGGTCTTCAAATGTTCTGAACAATAATCACTGTACCTTTCTGACATGTCTCAATAGCATTTTGTTTTACAGTTTTCGTTTACTCAGTCGCTATCTTATTGTGTTTTATTAAATGTAACTTTCAAAGTGCCAGCTGTTACAGACCGGTGAATCTAAACTATTTATTCTAGATTATGCTAACGATCAACGTGAGCAGGGTTAATAGCACAGTGATTATTACACCCAAAGCAGTATAATTATACATACAGTACCGACACAGTGTGCATTGTGGTAGTAAACAAAAGACCTCAACTCTGTAATAACTGGTTAGCAGATAGCACAGTCAGCTAGGCTAATTACCGCTACTTTTGCTAGCCCTCAGCTAGCTCTCTTTGCTCAGACGAATGCAAAGGGCCTGTAAAGTTGTTAATACGTGTTAATAACAGTAACAAAAGCCGATCGTCAACATCAACTGACTCAATACGAAGAACTTAGTAGAAAATGTGAACTCCGAATTCGCTAACTAATTAGCCACCTAGCTACAAGCTAAAGAGGTAGCATTACCGCAACCTGTTGACGCCGATTTATTTTCATACTTTAACTACATTGACTAAAGGGTACTATACCTTGTTGAGCTACGTTTACAGTGAAGTCGGTAACATCTCAGCCTGTTTCTCCTTTACATACTTGAACACAAACCGAGTCTCGTACAGTAGCTCGGAGAGTAAACAGGATGTGCCCTCCGCAGAGCTCGGGGTGTTTCCGCCCTCAGAGCTGACTCACAGGAGGTAAACACACCCTTTAACTCATGTTCTAAAGTATTTTTATTTATTCGTTTATGTCTGTGATTCTTAAAGTTTTACGTGGAAACAAAAAACTTAACCACGCGGATGATAAAAAAAATGAAGCAAATAAAGGGTAGATAAAATGATAAACAAACAAACAAACTACAAATAAAATAAAGTAAGGCATAAGAATTCATGAAACCACACTAGGGTGTGTCTATGTGTAATCACCACATACAGGTCATTAATACAGCTAAACCGGAATTCATTTTTCTTTGCTGAGTTTGCTTTAAATGAACAGAGCTGATTAATATCCTTTGTTCTTATCAACTTATAATATTGGTATTAATATTTTAGTAAGGTACTACAACTTACCAAGAAGCTCTATCCATTCTCTTTGACGTCACTTCTCTCTCAAGCAGATAAATCGGTCTGTGCCCTGAAACTGAAAAGTCACTCGGCTCTGATCTGTCTCGCTGATTAACTGGATAATTATTTTTTCTGTGCATGTGTGTTTTAGGGGGATATTCGCATTCACATGATCTACAAATCTGCCGGTGAAGAGGCAATTAACGATCTCCTTGGTGGTAAGCTGATGGTTCATGTACTGACCAGGCTTCTGATGTGCTTTAATTAATCTTACATACTGAATGTGTGTCCGTCTGTTTATAAGGCGCTCTACCAGAACCACCTTTTCCCAGCCCTCCATTTCCAGGGTCAAAAGTTGTGCACAGGAGGAAAAAGAGACAGGTATGAGTCTACTAAATGGTAAAGCGGTCTGCACTTATGCAGGGTCTTTTCACCTTAGAAGGGTGCTACAAAGTGCTTTAAAATCTGTCTCCCATCCACGCACACACACTTACACACTCACACACTAATGGTGGCAGCTTGACTGCCATTGAGAGCTGCTTGAAGTCAGTGTGCCCAAGGATATTTAGGCAGTATAGTAACCGGGGAAGGAAGCGCCGGCCCCGGACAGTCCTCTACCACCTGAACCACAGCTGCTCAGATGGCAGAGGAAAATGATCACCAATAGCAGCGGAGGCGTGCAGATGCTTATATTTTGTGCATGCCTGCATGAGTGTAAGACAGAGAGCTAATTATGCTACCAAGGCTGTTGTCTTGATTACACTGCTTTCCGTCAATATGTTTTATGTTAATTCATAAAGAGTGCGCTGTTTCCAAGCGTTCCTCCCACTCAACAGCTCTCCAGCCCGCTCTTCTCCTCTTCTCGTCTTCTTCGGTTTCATGAAATATTTATCTTATAAGTAGAGGCTGCTTCCCTCCTCGCCTTTTCTCAGACATAGTCAGGTGTCTGCAGCTGTCTGTCTCTCAGCCCTGAAAGCTGCGCTCATATTTACTTTGATTTGGGCTCACAGACAAACCTGGTTTGGCTTTTGCTAAGCTGATGCTCTTTGATTTGTCATTTATTTTTCTTTGAGCCTCGAGTTGACCTTTGTTTTTACTGTACTCTTTTGAAATTCTCTTTAATTTTTTTATTTAGAAAAAGATGGCGTCTGCCTCCCGTTAATATGATAAAACTGTCGTCTCTTTTCAGGCTCCACGTTTGTCACGAAGTGTAGAAGATGAGACCAAATACATCGAGCTGATGGTGATCAATGACCATTTAATGGTAAGCTTATTAGAGACTACAAAAAATAGACATGAATGTGACCTGAAGCCAGAAATCGTGTTATGCTGGCCCACTGACCACAAATCTCTCTAGATTGAAGTGATGCAGGTGTGAAGCGTCACTTTTTATCACGACTGTCTGACTGTCGCATCACAAACAGTCATAGTAGAAAGAGTGCACATCCCTTTTCAATTCTACGGACTTACTTAGAAGGTCATAATAAAACTCAGTTGGTGCTTATCAGGTTTAAAATTATTTAATTTCAACCTCAGGTGCACAGCAACACAAAATACTACACAGAGACTGTATTTATTTACTAAAAACAGTTTTGTTTGCAATATTGTTGCAGTTCATTGAAGTTTGCAGACGTCCCTTTATGCCTAACTCTCTTGAAGTCATATGACAGCATTTCATGGGTTTGGGGTTAAAGTCTAGGTTCACACTTGACTTTAGAGTATTTTGGTATAAAGAGGAGTCCATGGTCAACTCAATGACTGTAAGTTGCCAAGGCGCCGTTACTGCAAAACGCCCAAAATCATCACCCTTTCACCACCGTGTTTCACAGTTGGTATGAGGTGCTTTTTTGCTGATGCGCTGCTTGGTTTTCTCCAAATGTGGCGCCGTAATGACAGCCAGACATCTCCGCTTTGGTCTCGTCTCTCTAAAGGAGATTCAGCTTTTCAAACCTTAGCCGTGCTGCCATGTTGTTTTTAGAAAGGAGAGGCTTTCTCCTGGGAACCCTTCCAAACACACCAAGTTCAGTCATCTTTGACATTTAACATGCTAACTGAGGCTGTAGATTTAAATTTCTTCGAGCATTAGAAAATCTGCTCTTCTGGTTCAATTTGCTGCGTCGTCCACTCCTGGGAAGATTGTGGCATTGTTTTGACACACACCATGAATGCCTCAGACCAGCAAAGTGCCAAAACGTCTGCTTTTTATAGAGGTGCTCACACTTGGTGATGATCAATTATTAAATTCCATTTGAGTATCAGTACCTGGCTGCTACTTATCATCTTAATTCCTATGAAGGCAGAAAGGGTGTACTTAGTTTTTCACAGGACTGCGTATCCAAACAATTCTGTCAATATTAAGAGTCGTAATAATTCATTTTACATTTTATGCTTCAAAGATGTAAAATACAGCTAAGATGGAAAAGTTTGGACTCATATACACTTGTTCTTGTAAATTAATTTTGCAGAAAGATTCATGTGGTCATCCACATAGATAGATATTCACGTAAATCTTGGTGTTACCATTTCCAGTAAACAATAGTCAAATAGGGGGTTGCACGGTGGTCCTGTGGTTACCACTGTCACATCACAACAAGAAAGGCCATGGGTTTGAATCTGCTAGCGGGATAAAGATGTTCCGTGTGGCGTTTGCATGATGGCTCACCCACCCATATGACCCTGAATTGGACAAGAAGAAGATGGATTGATGAATACTGAAACAGGAAGAAATAGTTGAAGCATGTCAGGCTTTGGATTTAAGACATGTATGAAATTAGACTCATTCCATTGTTTGTTGTGTGGTTTCTTGGGTTTTGTTAAAAGAAAAACATCTTTTAAATAGCTCAGAGTCTACAGGAAGCTGGTTGGGCTGAGAGTCAAGGCTGTAAACAAAGTAAGAGCATGCACTTCAAACGCTGCCTTTACTGAGCATGAAAAAACATTCTGATCAACTAAGATCCACTGGAATGGAATTGACTTTGTTTTTATATCATAAAAGCAACATTAAGACTGAATCCAATGTGCAGACACAGGCTTCTTCCATGCATTAAAATGGCTTAAAGTAAATTTGTTCCAGATTATGAAACCCATTTATATTAATTTATCCTTCTTGTCTCTCTTTCTTTGTTTTTTTTTCTTTCTACAGTATAAGAAGCACCGGCTTTCCGTCGGGCATACGAACAACAACGCTAAGACAGTGGTCAATATCGCTGACATGGTAAGAACTGTATCGATCCGCTTCTTGGAAAGCTTGCCACAAGCACTCCCAGGTACTGGAGTCGAGCGCACGCTGCACTGATTTCTCATTTAACCAACCTCACTCTCCCCATTTAAAGCCTCTCCTGGCCCATAATATGCCGCGAGCAGCCATTAACCGCCCAGTTATGAGGTTTTCAGATGACTGGATGTCAAAAGCAGTGGTGGCATCCCGACAGCTCAGAGGCAGATTTTAAGTGTTTGATTATTTGTAGCCACGTCTGTGTGTTGTATTACTGAAATCTGAGCTGGGACAGGGTCACGTCTGTAAGCTGAGAGGCTGGTGAAGCTGGAGAAAGGTCATGCTTTTTGTTGTGCCCTTGAAGAAGATCATATGAAGCAGGCTTTATTTAGGAGGCACGCATTGATTTCTTTCATCTATGCTAAACACTATAGCATACACCTGGAAGAAATGTTGGAATAAGAGCTGGAAAAGAAATAACGCAACAATGGTCTGGAGCAGGTTTAGTGTCTGTGGGTATTGTTCCTTCTGCACTTTTGGCAGCAGTGAACTCTCCACACAGATGCACCAGCAGAGGCAGATAGTTTGAGTTTGTAGGGGCCACAATGGGATTAAATCATGCACACTGACCCCTCCATCCCTGCACTGACAAACCATTAGCATTTATTTTGAATGCAGACACTTTGCTCTCCTCCGGTGTTTGTCTGGCCCGAGGCACCTGCAGATTTGCGTCTTATGAAAGCAAACATTATTATTTACAGCAGAGTTTGCTCCCACTGTGTCCTTCAGACGGTTACCTTTGTTTACTGTCTGTCTGGTTTCTTATGATGTGCCGCAGCTGTCTGGTGGCAGGATCATACTGAGCATTTGATCACTGTCGTATTGAACAGCTGGAGATGCCGATGCTCATGACACATCAAACCGAATATTTTTGCCACTTTCTGTTACACAAGTATTTAAACCTTCTTGACATTTTTCCTGATATCAAGTTTGCTTTTTCCACAGATTTTCAGGGAACAACTTAATACCCGAATTGTGCTCGTTGCAATGGAAACCTGGTCAGCTGACAACAAATTTAACATTGACGATGACCCCATGGTGACCCTGAAGGAGTTCATGAAGTACAGGAAAGACTTCATCAAGGAGAAATGTGACTCTGTTCACCTCTTCTCGTGAGTATGCCAGTTAGGAAAATAAAATGTTTTTTTTCCCCTTATACACTCAGCATCTTTTGATAAAACACCCTTTTCTTTCAACAGAGGGTCTCGCTTTCATAGCAGCTGGGGTGGAGCTTCCTATATGGGCGGAGTTTGCTCTCTCACCAAAGGAGGGGGCGTCAATGAGGTGAGTGAAAATTAAATAATTTTAAAGGCAAGGCAAGTTTATTTGTATAGCACAATTCAACAACAAGGTGATTTAAATGATGCAGACAACGTGGAGTTCAATCACAGTGGTCAGTTTACATTGATCACCACCAACACCGACTGTTTTCTGTGATTAAATGAGGGATACAGTGCTGTGCAAAAGTCTTGAACCAACCCTCATTTCTATATTTTGCCATTTTTAACGTGGTCTTGAGCAATACTTCTTCAGGGTTTTCTTTGGACATTGGCTGCTTTTTCGCCCACTTTCAGACGAATACTTTTTTGTTTGTTTGCTTGTTTGTTGTTGAGTCCCTAAACACTGAGCTATGAATCATTCAAGCATTAATAACGGGATGAATCATAGTTGTGTCTACACATAACAAACAACTTAGCGAAGAACTAATTTTAAATGGTGTCTTTAGGCACATGGGTCCAACTAATGGAGTCACCTATCCAATTTTTAATTTTCAATCCAATATGTTCAGTAGGGGTCAGGCGAGAGGTACAACAGTGAGTGTCTACAGCCATCTATAAAACACGGTGGAGGCTCTGTCATGGTTTGGAGCTGTATTTTAGCCAGTGGTGTTGGAGATCTTGTAAAAATCAACGGAATTATGAGAAAAAGAAAAGTACCATTGGATTCATATAATTTCAATTTTCTTTCATTTAAATTAATTACTGTTTTTTCTGCTTTACAACAAGATTTCCTACAATAAATCAAAGATTCTTGGTCTTTTTTTCATTGATTCACTTCATTCTCTCTTCCTCTGCATTTTTTCTTCAGTATGGGAAAACTAATGAGATGGCCATTACCCTCGCACAGTCTCTTGGACAGAACATCGGCATCTTCTCGGACAAGAAGAGGATCCTTAACGGTAAACCGTTAAATCTTAATGATCCCTTCTGTCTTCTCTCACGCTCTTCATGAGATTTAACACTGATTATTATTTGTTATTTTTGTTTTTTGTTTTGTTTTTTGTTGAGGTTTCATCATCTCCATTCTCATATATCTTGTAAATGCACCCCAGAAAAGGAGAGGAGGAATGAATGGCTGGGCATGTGTTACAACCTAATAGAATAATTAACTATACTATCTATAATAATTAATATCTTTATTTTTTCTATACTTACGTCACAGAACAATATTTTTTTGCTTGTTTGCTTTGTGTTTTTAAGTTTTCTTTTCTGGACTTTTCTATATATTTATGCATTTACACACATGCAAAGGCATCTAACTTTAACCGTCTCCTGCAATATGAGGTTAACTAGTAAAATATGTGTAAAAAACACATGTAAATACCCGCATTTTTTTGTCTTTTCATTTTCCTTCTCCAACATTATGTGCTTTTATGTTTTTCTTTTCCAAACCTCCCTAATTTTATTATTACTGTGTCCAGTATTTTACACATCTGTACACTACATATGAATTGCACTTGTTTTTGTAAATATTGTCAAATTTCCCCCCTAACAATAATAAAAACACACATTCTTCTTAAAACTCAATTTTGATGATATCACAAATGTATTTTTCCAGGTGAATGCAAGTGTGATGATCGCTGGGCCGGCTGTATCATGGATGACATTGGGTAAGTTCCTTTTCAAAGTGCATTTCCTGATCTCATCTCACAGCTGAATTCTTGTCAACTCTCACAGATGCCGATGATTCAGTCTCATCAAAGCATTTTAACAAATTCTGACACAGCATGGAGTTGGATGCAATGTTACCCAGACTATAAGTTGCTTTCGTTCCCTTCCCTGTATGAATATTTACTTAAATATCGCTATAACTGCAGTTATCAATAAGTGTCATCCTGCCTTGTCAAAGCTATGTGTTAATATGTAAACACAAAGTTTACATGTGTGTCTCTTATGTATTTAAAACCAATTAAATCTCAAATATCAATCTATTTATCCATTTAAATTACATGTATGTCATTCACTGCTGTGTTCTTGTACCTTTATAATTCACCACTAGGGGACAGTCCAGGTTTAATTTCCAGTTGCTATCTTCTTGTTATATAACATTGAGCATTTCTCTGCATAAAGGCCTTCTGTAATGTCTTATTTGCTTAGATAAGAAAATAGATTTTTGTGGACTGCACAGGCCTGCTTGGCATCATGCCACTGTGAGTGTCTGTGTGTGATCTGTGTGTGTGTTGTCTGTCTGTGTGCGTGTACCTCTCTTCTTATATACTTCTTACAATTCCCCCCCCCCCCCCCCCATCCCGAATGGGACAGCAGGTGAGCTGAAGCTTGTGAGCGTTGCTTGTGCTGGTTTTGAACCAAATGGCTGCGTCGGAGGGAGGTTGTCAGTCATCACAACCTTTCCCTTTGTCATCCAAGGGCACTACAGCCACTGTGGCCCCAGCTTCTCATTTTACCTAGATGATATGAACAAATACAGCTTGATGTCCTGTTTGTAATACACTGGCTGTATTTTTCATGATCACTTTGTAAAATATCACATACTTAGTGTGTATTTTTCAGTTTTTGGGCAATGTTACTGACTGAATAGCTGATAAATGTCATTGATTTGTTTTTCCCGATTGCCGAGAGGCTTCTTCTCCACCCTGCTGTTTAAAAATTAAAACTTCTCATTACTGATTTTTGTTCATCGTTATCCAGTTGATACAGTCTGCAATGTCATTCTCATCTTGGGTCAATATTTGTCTCATTCTCCTGTAACAACACAACAAGTACACTTCCCAAACACTGAGATCCTGCTCTATTGGCTTACCTTAATAAACCTCCTCTATTGTCACAAGGTCACATGACAGAGGACAGGTGACTTTGTGCTTATTTAAACCTGTCACCTGTGAACAGACCCAAGCAATTTCCCTAAAATCGAGTCAGTGGTGTTTCAGACGATTGTATTCAATGAGCGGCCTCTGAAGTTTATTTTTAATCCCTCAGCACCTGCATGTCTGATTTTCTTCACCTGACTACCTTTAACTAGTTTTTTCACAGGATGTAGCTCCTCTGTTTGCTTGTGTGTTGCGCGAGTGCGTGTCTGAGTGGATTTGTGTTAAAATACAGACGGGACACAAATTAAAGGAAAGAGAAAAACAAGATAAGTAATGAAAAGACTTCCTCGTTAGATGTTTTAATCAGCGCTGTCCAACACTCAAGTCTCTCACAGGTGTTTGCGAAGACAGCAAAATGATTCACATCATTTTCACACTCATTAAATCATTCAGTGATATTTGTACAGTTTTCATCCTGGAAGTGGCCTCTGCCTTTTTATAGGATCAGTCAGAGCAACTTCATGTAGGTTTGCAATATTTGACACATTTCTTTAAGGGGCCAAAGGCTCCCAAAGCTGTGCCAGCAAAGCTCAGGTTTTTCCTTTAATATGTCACCCATCTGTGGGTATGTGTGCTCCTATGCAGTGTATACAGTAGCTTTTCTTAAGATCTTAAATCCTAACTACACCTTGTATAAACTGAAGTTTCTTAAAAAAAAACCACATTTTCCATTAAGGTTAAGTTAGGATTTGGTAGCAGTTAAATTCTGTAGGTTTTTCTATTTTTATTTCCTTCCTTCTCCTGTGAGAATGGGTGTTGCCATCAGCAAACCGGGTCAAAATATGTATTTCAAAGGGAGCAACCTTAAAGCCTTTAATATTTTTTAATTTAATGAGGCCAGATAGCCTAAAACGCACAGTACCAAGAATAGACAGGCACGACAAAGACTCAAATCCCACTTCACAATTTTAATGCAGAGATTAAGAAATTGAGAAATGGCTAAGCTGCTGATGAGCGTCCTAATAACCACCAGGTGTTATAAGCTGACTGTAACGGAGCGAAGGAAGGAAGAAGGTTGCTAGCGAAATAGTTTGGTTTTTATAGTGGTCTTTTTATTTCTATTTTAAAAATATAATACATATTTTGATCATATTGTGTGCATGCTGTGAAATAAAGAGTGAATAATAGTGTTATTCCATGTGGTACCAACTGGGGAATCACACAAGCATGTTTCTTCTTTGCTTCACCTCATCTTGATGTTTAAAAGGGAATGAAAGCTACAAGATTTCAAGAACAAATCCCGTATGAGAGCCGGGACAGCAATAAACCTTATTAATTCCCAAAACTTGCAGAAATATTGTAGTGTACTTCATCCATTACCTCCTCTTTATATAACCATCGTCATCATTGGTGATGGCTTCATTTAGTCAAATTACACATGAAACATCAGCCAAAGCCTCTCCCACCCTCGACTCTCTCATTATTGCATTGTCTGGTTTGGCAGGCCTGATGAGCCACTCTAACCTTTTCCTGCAGAATAATCAGGATTAAGACTAACAGTGCAGAAGAACATAATAATATTTAAGTGCTGCTCACTGTTGGGATAATGCCATTAAAAGCATCAGCCTGGCCAGGCATTTTCAAGCTCCGCTGAGATCGGACACTGAAGTCCGGATGGATGTGCCATCCAGCTGGACTTTAGCCTTTAATTATAAATGAATTGAAGCAATCACAGTGAGAATTAAAGAGCTGATGACACTCTCAGCAGAGCTTGATTTCTATTCTGAGCAACTCATTAAAAAAATTAGTCAGATATTCTTTTTGTTCTTTTGGGGCTTCAGTGTCAAATGATAATGCAATGCCGGCTTAAAAATGACTCATCGATAATATTAGGCTTGTTTTCCAGGACAACGTAAAAACGGCACATCTTAGAATCCATTTACAGCCCGCTCATATCTCCGTACGATGTTCACAGAGTCAGTTGTGCTAAATGTCTGTCTCCATGTTATTATAAGGATCTCCTCTGAACTGTGAGTATAGTGAACCTGCCGTAAAACCTCTAATATTTAAAGTGTGTTTTATGTTTGGTAAAAAAGAAGCAATTTTAAGTATATTAATAAAAAAACAGTTCACACTAGTAACTGTAAAATTGTGTAAAACTAAATTGTAATTAAGTAAATGCACGATACAAAGACTGAACGGGTTAAGGTGCTTAAAACTGTGTTTTTTCAGTCTTTTGTTCTTTGGTGTTGGCAGGGAGGAAACCCTCTCACGCACACAGTAAAATCTGCACACGTGGTTTATTTTGTGTCCGCGTTAACAGCCCGATGCGTTCTTGTTGTTTTGAACAGTTTTTACCTGCCCAAGAAATTCTCTGACTGCAATGTGGAGGAGTACTATAACTTCTTGAACAGCGGTGGAGGAGCCTGCCTGTTCAACAAACCTCTGAAGGTACATCATACTTTCAACCAAATGCTACATACGTATATAATCTATATTTACTGGAAAGTTCATTAGGTATGCCTTGCTAGTATCAGGGTGGACCCTCCTTTGCCTTCAGATCTGCTTCTTCGTGACATCCTGGAAACATTCCTCAGAGATTTTGCTCCATTCAAATGATAGCATAACTCAGATGCTGCAGATTTAATCAGCTGCACATCCATGATGTGAATCGCCCGTTCCATTACATTCAGCTCTGTGATATGGTGTGTTTTCCTGCTGAATGAAGTAATCAGAGATGCTCTTTTGCATACCTTGGTTGTAACAAGTAGTTATTTGAGTTACTGTTCCCTTCCTGTCAGCTGGAAGCAGTCTGATCATTGACCTCTGACATCAAACAAGGAATTTTTGTCCTGCTGTTCACTGGAGATTTTGTCTTTTTTTGACCATTGTCTGTAAACCCCAGAGATGGTTGTGCAGGAAAATGCCAGTAGATTGGGAGCTGTTAAAGCTCCATGCTACGTTTAAAGTTGCTGGAATCGCCTTTATTCTAATGCTCGGGTTAAATTTCAGCAGGTCTTCCAGACCATGTCTACATGCCTAAATGTAGTGAGCTTCAGCCATGTGATTGGCTGATTAGATATTTGTATCAACAAGCAGGTGAACAGCTATACCCAATGAAGTGGCTGGTGAGTGTATATATTAATTTAGCTCTTTATTCACTCAGCTGTTAGACCCTCCAGAATGCGGCAATGGCTTTGTGGAGCCAGGAGAGGAGTGTGACTGCGGAAACCCAGCGGTGAGTTAAACATCCGCGGATGAATGAAAAATACACAGATATATATACTGAAGGCTTAACCTTTATGATCATCCAAGGTCAAAGAGATGAGTTACAGCAAAATAAACAATCAAAGAAAAAGGGTTAACATCTGAAGCAGTGAAGTAAAGTCATTGGAGAAATTAAGGCAAAGAATAAACTGTGTTGAGAAAAGTTTTTCTTCCTTTCAGGAATGTGCAAAAGAAGGAGAGAACTGCTGCAAGAACTGCACCCTGACTCAGGGCTCTGTTTGTAGCAATGGACTCTGCTGCAATAACTGCCAGGTACTAAACCGGACAGTAGCAGGTTTTAAGTGGTTTTTATCTAAATATACTGATCTTTATAAACAGATATGGAGCTGCAGAGTATGGTGGATTTTTGGTTTAGTCACATTCAAGCAGGGTTTGGTTGCATGCAGACAAACAGTCCATGTGGAGAGCAGAAGCTGAAATACTATTAGCTACGATCTGATGGGGATTTAGTTTTAAATCAGCTTTTCAAAAATGTATCTGTGTAAAATCTAACAATGACTGACAAAACAGGAAGTGTTGAACTAGATATCCTTTTTCCTACATTGGAAGCACTGAAAAAATAGCCGTGGTCTCCGGGGATTATGCCACTTTCAGGCACTCCTCCGCTACTGAAACTGAAACGGAAACTATTTAGGACCATTAAATCCTACAAGAAAAGATATGGACATAGTTAACATTGATGGGGTGTGTTTTAGCTGTGAATGGGCAGACTTGTCACACACTTTACTTTATGATGGCAAAAAACATTTGACTTTTTGTTTTTTTCTGCCGGACGTGGAATGAAACACAAAACCTTTTCCGATTTAATTTGTCTTGTGTGCTGATACAGATGGAGTTCAGGGGAATTGTGTGCAGAGATGCGGTGAATGACTGTGACATCCCAGAAATCTGCTTGGGCAATTCCAGCCAGGTGAGCACGGATTTTTCCTCCTAAACATCTGCTCATACTTAGATTTGCATCACTGTATTTTTGAGGCTTTCTCTATTTTTTGCAGTGTCCACCAAATGTGCACAAGATGGATGGTTACACATGTGAAAAAGACCAAGTAAGATCTTGATGAGTTTTATGTGATCTTGCATTAAAATGTTTAAAAACCTCTCAGCTGATTGGCATGCACTTTGTTAAGAATCACCTTGTTTGCCTGTAGGGTCGCTGCTTCAGTGGAAGGTGCAAAACCAAAGACAGACAGTGCAAGTTCATTTGGGGAGAAAGTAGGTGTTTTCTCTCATGTGCATTCCAACGCAAGGAGATCTAGAGGAGCTGCACAGAAAACACCCTCGTATTATTCTCCTTAAAATTGCTTGTGTTTCCCTCAGAGGCAACAGCAGCTGACAAGTTCTGCTACGAGAAGCTTAACATTGAAGGGACAGAAAAAGGCAACTGTGGAAAAGACAAGGACACGTGGATCCAGTGTAACAAGCAGTAAGCCAGTCGTCTGTGCCTCCTGTGGAGCTCTGGGTTACTTTCCTCTCCTGCTGATATGTGTTTGCACCTTTTGTGTTCAGGGATGTTCACTGTGGCTATCTGCTGTGCTCCAACATCTCTCCTGCTCCACGACTGGGAGAGCTGCAGGGAGGGCTGACTTCATTCTCTGTAGCCCAACACAGTGCCTCTTTGGACTGCAGGTAGCCAAAGGAACAAAAAAGAAAACACCTAAAACAGTCTATAATGATCATTTGTGATCTGTGTTTAGTCTATGGAATACTATTGTTTGTGCAGCACTGAAGGAGGAACGCTCTTAAAAAAATCTCCTCGCTTGTTGCTCTCTCAGTTGTTTACAAAGCACATAACTCTAGCATCAAGTAAATCCTTCATTGATTGTTAGAGACCCACCGAGCCAGGAAAACTACATTCTTCTAAACATCACAGATGAACTAAGAAACAGCAGCCTGCACATCACGCCACGTTTACTGCAAGCCAACATAGCCTTTCAAGTCACTCAGTCTTGTTTGCTCTTCAGTGGTGCTCACGTGGTGATCGACGGAGATATAGACCTGGGATACGTCGAGGACGGGACGGCCTGCGGCACAGACAGCATCTGCTTCAACCACAAATGTCTCCCCATCCAGCAGTTCAACTTCAGCACCTGCCCAGGGACGACTGACAAGGCCATTTGCTCTGGAAATGGGGTACACGCCAACAGCGAACTCATACACCAACGCCTAGAATTGATCCAATCATATAATATAATATAATATAATATAATATAATATAATATAATATAAGTGTTTCCCACTTATAGTATTTGGGAAGTATCTATTTAGCTGCTGTCGGGGTTTTCTTTTTATTTTAATGTTTTGATGCCTGATTGTGGACTTGAAATAACTTGAGAAACATAAAGACTTGAGTCACCATATTTTGTGGTTGCAATCAGACCAACTTGAATTTTGACCCATAAAGTGCCCATAACAGACTTCGACAAATATCTAATTATGTTACATTTTCATCCTGCAGGTGTGCAGCAATGAGCTGAAGTGTGTGTGTAACCAGGGCTGGACAGGAGAGGATTGTAGCTTCATGTTTCCTGTGGCCAAAACCACAGCCTCAGTTTCAGGTAGACATTTTATCTGCCCTCTGCACCTGTTCCACTTGTTCCTGCCTCTGTCTCTACATCACATTTTCCCTCCAGTCATATTTCAGGGCTGCTCTGCACACTTGTCCCTCTGTAAAAACCCCACCCCTCTTCCCAACCTGCTACACCCGTTTCATTTCTTTCTTCATTGTCCTTCCACTTCACCACAGATATGTCATCCTTTTTGTTGCTTTTCAATTGTCTTTTAATTTTTGTTATTTTTGGGGGCTCACGTCTGCTCATTAAACCTGCTGCATTTGTATTCACTGAACCTTGCATGTCATTCTTTTTGTTTGTCATTATTTTCACACTCATTCTTTGTCGACAGGCCGATGTCTTTGACGGAGTGATTTGAGGTCAGATTTAGGTTCCTTTTTCATTGTGTTTGTCTTGTCTTTGATGTCATTTCCCGCTCCTCCTCGTCTTGTCTCACTCCAACTTCAGTCCCATCACAGTTAGATAATTACAGCCCTCATTCAATTGAGAAGCAAGCAGTTTTTATTGTTACCCTGAATGGGAAGCGCTTGTAGGTTCCCCCTCAGAGTAGTGTTGGAGGGTGACTGAGGTTTTGGTGTTTTTTTTCTCCCGTGTCTTCCTGATGAACTTTTCTTGCTAAATGTTCTGTGTTTTTGTGCTCTGCTGCACTGTTTTGTGGTTTGTGTATCCCCATGTGTCTGCATTGTTCCAGATACAAGAGACACACACATCTCAGTTAATACACATTTGGCTTCCCACTCTACTCTCTTCCTCTGTCTCAGGTATCAACAGCACTAACATCATCATCGGGGCTATTGCGGGCTCTATCCTCTTCCTCGCCCTAATACTGGCTGTAACAGCCTGGTGCTACAAGTGAGTCTACACATAGTTTGTGCATGTCTGATGATGAGTGATGAGTGGAAATAATAATAAATAAAAGTATGAACTTTCTGGATTGTTATAAGATTGCTGTTTTCTTTACAGGAGCTACAAGCAGAAATGCTACATCGAGTCTGAGGTTCACCGGAGATTCTGCCGGTTTGCACACTTTAACATCTTTTTCTTACTCTGTTATTTAAAGCGTGACTCTAAAGTGCATGACAGAGCTGCAGCTTGTTTGAGTGTGTTATTGTTCTCTCAGTAACTTTTTCTTTCCTTGTTTTGTTTTGTTTTTTTGCAAAGACCACAAAACCTGTAGTTAATACTCAGTCGTTTCTTTGTGCTCAAATGATCCAAAACCCGGAGCAAGATCTTAAATACAAATCTGCAGCGAGACCCTGAGGAAATCTGAAATATCCCCGCCCTGCATAA